>NW_023270314.1:25161076-25177871 GCF_011800145.1 Mirounga leonina | reverse complement strand
GAGAAGCCCTGGCTGCCGCCACCAGCTGTCTTGCAGACTTGTCTGTTCATGGTGAGAGAGCTTGGAGGTCAGCTAGCAATCACTTAGCAAGAGCTGAGAGGGGTGAAGGCAGAGGATGGGGACAAAGAGGAGGCTGGCCTTTATATACCAAGGAGCTAGGCTTGGCATAAGGAAAGGCAAGCAATTAGCTGAGAGTCATCTTGGGTTTGGTTTGCCTCCCAGGCAATAAGTTACTTCTAGACTTGCATCACACCTCAAAACTAATCCTTTGGACCAAAATGACTTTGCTTTTTTAGCTTAATCACCCAAACTTGCCACAGTTGACAAAAGACTGGAGCTCTCCTCCCTTCTTCCCTGTGATTTCCTCAGGGGGCTTTGGGAACTCAGACAGCATCTGATCCAGCAGCATGAATTGGGTTTTGACACCAGCAGATTAGGAGCCACGGAGCCCCATGACACAGGGGTAAGAACCAGACAACTTCTTCCATGTGAGCTGGATCCCTCCCTGCAATGCCAGAGTACCACAACCCAGAGACATATCATCTGTGCCCACCTCTACAGAGAAATGTACAGAGGAGGGCTTGGGGTGGGGGAATGGGGAGGCAGAGGTCCACTCTGACACCACCTCAGCCAAGGGCATCCATTCGAGCCAGCCTGTCATTTGAGCTGAGCAGTGCTGTTCATGGGAAACAAAACGAGATAAAATGTCTGACCTGGGGAAAAGTGAGGGTCATATATGAAGCAAACAAGTATGAGGCTTGGGAAGTTGAAAGGGACATATACAGGAAAGAGTCTCCATCCTTGACCCACAGTAGGTGATTTCTGGATCCAGAAGCAAGAGAGCACCAAATGTAGGGACCCTCCAGTTGGCTGGTGGAGTAAGCCGAAAGATCCCATTCATCTCAGGATAAGAGTGTGTGCTGTGTCATCTGATGGCCTTAGGATCTGACAACCCCTCCACCACTTGATCTGGGTTAGATACCCCGCCTTGTTTTCCCACCACACCCTGTACTTTTCCCACTATGTCTTAAAGTAAACTTGTATGTTTATTTGTCAGTACCCCTGTAGGCCCCTGAGCTCATCAAGGGAAAGGATTGAGTCCTACTCATTCTGAATTGCCCACTTCTTGCATAGGGTAAGCACTGACATGTGTTAACTGACCCATAACCAGTGTCTAAGAATGTAAATATCTAGACCCAGGTCTCACCCCAGTCTTATGGAATGAAAATCTTCAGAGGAGGGGCTTGAGTGTCTATATTTTTAACAAGCCCTTCAGGTAATCCTTATGATCAGGAAAGTTTGGGAAGCCCTTGTCTAGACTATGGGTATTTCATCAGGGCCCAGGGATTTAGGGGGAAGGAGGATGGAGGACACTTGGTGGTAGAGTGGGTACACTGATACAATACTGTTCTAACTTCTGACAGCTCAACTATCCCCCATCCCCATGCCAACCCACCTCCACACCCAACCACACCACACATGGCAAGAATATGTTCTCAGGTTATTATACACATTCAGGACTCTACAAAATATGACAGAGCAAGAGGAGGTGATTCTAGACTCCCCAAGAAATAGGTGGTTGGTATATCTCCAGATTTTCAATCAAGTCAGCAGTGAGCACTCTGCCTTTATGGGGTGGTTTCCAGACAAGGCATCTAGGGCAGGATCTTCAGAAGATCCTGAAGTCAAGCAATTTTAACTGCTCTGCAGCTAATTCTTAATTTTCTGATCTGCAAGTTTGTCTAGAGTCAATCTGCCTGGTTAGAATCCCAGCTCCACTACTCACTAGCTCTTTGACCTTTGGACAAGTTATTTAACTTTTATGTGCCTTGGTTTCCTCAACTATAATAGCAGGTACTTCATGGGCTGTTGTGAGCAGTAAGTTAAATAAATATACAATGTGTAGTGTGATTTTTGACACCTACTAAGAGACTGTACACTGAGCTATTGTTAGTACTCTATCTGGGGACATGGGAAGGAAATAAGTTTAGCCTTGGCTGTTCTCAAAACAACTTTGCACCCTGAGCAACCCACCAAAGGATGGTAACAAAAGAAAGCTGACTGAGGGTGAAGAGTAAGAAACCCAAGTCAGGATAGTAGAGAGCAAGACCTCTGCTAGGAGGGATTTGGGTTGGTGACCTTGGGCTGTGATTAAACACACTAAGTCTGTGCTCTAATATGTCAAATCCTTTCCTGCCTCAGTGGTTTGTAGTGAGTTACACAGGATATAACATAAGTGAAAGTCCCTTGAAAATTATAAAATGCCACACAAGAGTAAGGTAATTGTGGTCTAACAGAAAGCCTGTCATCGTGAACTTCAGAAGACCTGGTTCAATTCCCTTGTCTCCCTTGCACTAATTAGTGACCTTGGACAAGGTACTTGACTTCTTTGAGCCTTTCTTTCCTTATTTGTAAAATGAGCATTCTACCCCACTTGCAGGATTGTTTTGAGATTTAAATAGGGTCCAGAAACAAATGTTTGGATTTTTAAATCAACATTATCTATCCATAAACAATCCATGAAGGGAATCTGTGTTGGGTTCTTCTTTGAGACATTTACTTCCCCCATCAATTGAATGTCAGTCCCTCTTGGTGAGGTCTTTATTCACATTCTTTGGAATCCCCTTAAAAGCAGTAGATCAAATGCCTCCCTGGGAAGAAAGCTGAGCCAGGCTCACCTGAAGCCCCGGGTGAGAGCCCAAAGCAAACAAGAACAGGCATCAGTGTCTCTGATTCCCTTCCCCTCCCTTGGCTCCAGTGCTGAGGCAGTGGGTGGCAGTCTCCTAAGTGTGGCTCATCTCTGCCACCCTGGCATATGCTGGAGAAGAGGGATAGAGAGAGGCAATGGGCAGGTCACAAAAGCACAGGTTTGGGTTGGGTTGCCTAATCCACATCTCCTGAGCCTGCCAAAGCATCACCTTATTTAACCGGTTGAGATTGTTTTCTCGGCAGTTGACTGAAGCTGCTGGAAACAGCCAGAGTTAGCATCCTCGGCAATATTTCTCTTATTCACTAAGGATCTTTTAGAGCAGTGGCGTCTAAATGGGCTGCCTGCTGCCAACAGTATGAGTTCTTCTAATCCCTCACCTGCCAGAACCTTCTGTGTAGAGGTTGCCAAGAGGCTGAGTGCTCAGGACCCTTATTTCCTAGGGGGAATTGTCACCAAGCAGAGTTATTCCTTCTAGCCAAATTGTTCCCTGGTGTTCAACTGCAGTGAGAAGAGAATGCCTGAGAGTTGCCCATCATATAATTGGGAGTGGAGGAACAAATCGTGAGATAGCAGTCACCACCTCTTCGCCACCTGGGAGCTGAGGATGAAGGGGTGATAGTTACATGCCCTTTGTACATGTGGATTCACAGATCCAATTTTCAAGATTATCATTAATTTGTCCTCCAAAAAAAAGAAATAAACAGTCATTCTGGATATGCTGCCCCTGGACTAAGAATTATCATCATGTTCTACTTTCTACCATGTTAAAATAAAAACTTACATTGGACACTACACAGTGTATGAAGCATCATTCGAGTAACGTCTTCTTTCATTAAGATACACATTTTTTGAAATAGGCGATGTGGATGAAGGAGAACACTTGTTGTGATGAACACTGGGTGTTGTATATAAGTGTTGAATCACTATATTGTACACCAGAATCTAATATTACACTGCATATTAACCAACTGGAATTAAAATAAAAACTTTTAAAAAATAAAATAAAGATATCACTACTGAAATAACTTTATTTAACAAATGAACAGTAAAAATATATTACCTTATAGAGCTAGCTCCTTTTATAGCTAAAGTTTGATAAAGAAGAAAAAAATCTAAGTATGGGTAAATCTTTGTGTTACTAAGTCTTAGTCATTAGCAATCATAATTCATTCTAATTCTGGTCTTCTCTACAGACTTGACTATAATACTCTTCAACTCACCCCTAAATCCTTATCTCATACTGGATTCTCTCCCAGGGCTTATCTAGGGCAGAATTCTATCCCCCAAGATAGCCTTGATTTAAAAAAAAAAAAAAGTTCTTTGGCCAAATAAATTTGGAAAATGAAAATTCTATAGCTTTCTCTTGGGGTTTTAACAAAGGACATTCATACTTTAAAAGCCCTGAGAAGTCACACAGAAAAAAAATAATTTACTTTTATTTAATTAGAGTTTCCCCAACAAAACCTTTCTATCTTAACCCCTATCAATATACACTTAGAGAAACACTAGTCCAGTTATGCATCCAGAATGGATGAGAATGTGCAAATAGGGCAGCCAAGGGGTTAAGGCATAAAGTCAAAGAGACTGGCCTCATCCCTGGAGAGAAAGCACTTTCTCCATGCATGAGAGAGGAAGCTGAGAGCAGACTAAAGCCTGCAGGTTGATGGAGTCAGGAGAAGAGTTCTGAGATGCTGGAAAATGGAGCAGATCCCCGAGGACCAATTCTCCTGTCAACACAGATCTCTTACCAGCCATCAATCTTGCTGGGTCTTTCTGAAAGCCATTGATCTTCCCTCAGGAAGCATCATGGGAAAGAGGCCTCATCCATTTTCATTGGCATGCTGAATTTTCTGGACCTCAAATGACAGCACCTCCTCTTTTTCTCTTTCCTTGCAGGTGGAGGGGTGGAAAACATGGAGGCCTTGGAGTTAGGCAGGTGTTCAAATCCCAGGCTCACCACTTTCCAGTTACAAGGCCTCCAGAGTCATTTTACTCTCTGCCCTCAGTTTTCTATTCTGTAAATTGGGGTTAGCATAACCACCTCATTAGGTTGCTGTGAGGTCTATAGGAAGTAACATTAGAAGCCCCTCCACAGGGCAAGTGGTCAGCATATGGCAGCCCCTGTGATGATGATGTTGATGTACAGAGCCCTCCTGTAAGTCACCAGTTTAGAGGCTGAAAGGACGGAGGACTGCTAAGGGGTAGCCCAGGTTAAGGTCAATGAAGCACTGAAGTCTGATGATTTTTGCTTCAAATTGCAAGGAATCACAGCATCGACATGGCAAGTTCCATAAAAGCCAGTCTTCCATGCCTGGCCAAGCCAGTTTCCCACTACAGGGGCTCATCAATAATACCATCCATCAGTCAACAAATATTTATTGATCTACTGCATACTTCCCAAAATTGTGGGGACTATGTGACAGTAATTTCCTCTTTCAAATCTTTGCTCCTTTCACCTATCTGTAAAAGGAATATAAAAATGGCTAATGTTGACTGAGTGACTGCTGTACACCAGGCATGAAATTAAGCTGTTTATGAGTATCATTTTTTTTTCTTTTTTAAATTTTGTTATGTTATGTTAGTCACCATACAATACATCATTAGTTTTTGATGTGGTGATCCACGATCCGTTGTTTTCGTATAACACCCAGTGCTCCATGCAGTACGTGCCCTCCTTAATACCCATCACTGGGCTAACCAATCCCCCCACTCCCCTCCCCTCTAAAACCCTCAGTTTGTTTCCCAGAGTCCATAGTCTCTCATGGTTCATCTCTCCCTCCAATTCCCCCCGCTCATTTTTCCCTTCCTTCTCCTAATGTCCTCCATGTTATTCCTTATATTCCACAAATAAGTGAAACCATATGATAATTGACTTTCTCTGCTTGACTTATTTCACTTAGCATAATCTCCTCCAGTCCCATCCATGTTGATGTAAAAGTTGGGTATTCATCTTTTCTGATGGCTGAGTAATATTCCATTGTATATATGGACCACATCTTCTTTATCCATTCATCTGTTGAAGGGCATCTTGGCTCTTTCCACAGTTTGGCTATTGCGGACCGCACGAGTATCATTTCTAATGGTCATAAAAATGCCACAAGGTCAGAATTTTCACTCACATTTCATAGATAAGGACACAAGCTTAGTGAGGTTAATTAACTTGCCCCAAATCAATTAGATGACTGACCTAGGGTTTGTTTGTTTAAGATTTTATTTATTTATTTGTCAGAGAGAGAGAGCACAAGCAGGCGGAGCGGCAGGCAAAGGGAGAAGCAGACTCCCCGCTAAGAAGGAGCCCAACGCAGGACTCGATCCCAGAATCATAACCTGAGCCGAAGGCAGACGTTTAACCAACTGAACTACCCACGTGTCCCTGACCTAGGATTTTAATTAGGCTATCCAAAGCCTGTCATGAATTCATGTGGGCTTCAGCAAGTCAATCACACCACCCAGAGTGAAAAGTCCACTTGGACATTTAAAGAACCCATCCACAGAGAGTGATGGACAGACGCGCCTGGAAGCATCCACTTGTATGAATGAAAATAGATTTAAACCTTGCGAATTCCTCTTTGGCATCAAAGAGAAACACCCATCATTATCAAGGTTATTTCCTCCAGTTGATGTCTGGCTTCTCTACTGGAGATCGGAACTCTCTAGAGTTAAAGATGGACCTGCCCCCCTCAGCGGGCCTCGGAACCCTGAAAAAAACCTCTCCTGCTCACATAAGAGCTTCAGGTTTGCTTTGGAACCAAACCAGGTTTGGAGCTTCTGGCTCCTCAAGACTCCGGAGAGTTGTTAACCACAGTACAAGGGGCTAGTACAAGAGAGGGCATCCCGGAGGGGGCGAAGTCAGGCCAACCCCGCTCGGCCGCAGAGCCCAGTGGTTGCAAGTGTAGGCTTTGGACTGGAGGCCCAGGTCTGCCACTTCCATTGGGGATGCCAGGCGTGTTCCTCTGCCTCTCTCAGCCCCAGGTTCCTCATCTAGAAAATGAGGATAATTACCACCTGCCTCCTGTGGTGAGGATTAAATGAAATGACACGTGCAAATTGCCCAGCGTATGACTCACACCAGTAAGTACTGAACAACAATGAGCTGTTTAATCGTGTTGTTTTTGTGAAATATGTCAGGACAGCATTGCATTGAAGAGCCCACCCCATCCTTTTCCAGCACAGCATTAGCTCGGTAAAATTCACAGTGTCCCATAAGAGACACTGTGAACACTGGGAGGCGCAAAGACGAAGAAGGCGCATCCATCCCTTCAAGTTCTTTCCATGCTAGTGGGAAGAACAGACATGAAACTAGTCGTTGTAATATAAAAGGGCAAGTGAGGTAAGGGGGTTAACAGGTCCGGTGGGAGCACAGGCAGACCTCAGAGCCATGTGGCAGTCCAGGAAAGCCTGCATGAGGAAAGCAGTGCCTGAGTGATCGTCAATGATAAGTAAGAGCCAGTCAAGTAACTGAAAATGGAATGAGTATTCCTGGCAAAGGTAACAGATTGTCCAAGGCACAGAGGCATAGAACAGCCAGGTTTATTCCAGAACTGAAAGACTTCACAGTTCATTGGCCCAGGTCTTGCAAATACCCACGTATGGCCACACTGCTTGCCTGGCTTCTCTCCTGTGCCTTTGTCCAGAGTAGAAGATCATTTCTGTTTTAAAACAAACTCCTAAAAATATCTACTTCCCTCAAAGGCAAAATGGTCTCTATTCAGCTCAGCTATAACCAAGATCAGTGTAACCAAGGATCCTTTCCTAAGGAGAGAGGTGAATGAGACGATCCCTTGCTTGGGTGCAGAGTTCTCAACAGCAGCCCTATTGACACTTTCAGCGGGATAATTCTTTGTCGGGGGCCTGTCCCGTGCATTGTAGGATGTTAAGTAGCAACCAGTCCTCTACCCTCTAGGTGCCCATAGCACTCCTCCTGTTGCAACAACCAAAAATGTCACCTGATATTGCCATATGTTCTCTGGAGGGGGAGGGAATATTGCCCCCAATGAAAATCTCTGCTTTACTGCCATCTAGAACCATCCTTTCCTGCCCCCATCTTCTCCAGAAGTTGACGTCACCATGGATTCTAAGGATAGCAGATTGCTCCCACAATACCCCCATCAGTGTTTTCCTCAGAGAACCAACTAGCCTTCAGCCTGGGCTGGAAGTACTGGGGTGATTGGCTTGATTTTAGGCACAGCAGAGATGTGCATTGTACAGTTTGCATCTCAGAAGGACCTGTGAGAGATATATATAAAATACGTGAAGAAGTGTTTTCAGAACTCAGTGTTCCCTAGATTGTTGCAGGGTGTCTACATTTCTGGCCTCGGAAGCAGAGGGAGAATGCACACAGGCCAAGCTGCTCAGAAGACAGAGAAGGGGCAGCCCAAATCCCAAGAGATGAGATTTCTAATGGTTGCCTAACAAGCCCCACTAGCTCCTGACAAGACAGGGAGGAGTCACACACAGAGCTTCCTGCAAATACCCAGAACTTTCTATGCAAATCCTGATCATCAGCAGTCTGGATTATCGAGAGGCAGATTCCTGTGGGGGAAACAACCCCCTGGTTCCCTTAACTGAGCTTTGTTCCCTTAATTGAGCTTTTGTGACTGTGTTACCATCACTGTTGATACATTGCTCTGGCCCATAGCCTACATCCCAGAAGGAGAAAGCACGAAATAACCTGAAATCCAAAAATCCATCTTGGTTTCCTTGACATCCAGGAATGTGTGAACCAGTGAGTCAGGTAAGGTCTTAGAACAGAAAGGAACTGTTTGGAGCATTCTTTCCTGGTGGGGTGAGGGGAGGGAGTAGGCAGAGAGGAATGGGTGGGGATGGGAGTGGGGTGAGGGGTAACAGTTGGGTCCCCGTGTCATCACAGGAGGATGTACCACTCCACACCCAAGGAGTAAACAAAACAGGAGTGAAACAAAGCAGAGAGAGCAAAAGAAATATTTGACCGTTGACCCATGGCCCCAAATCCCACTTTAGGGCATACAAGTCACCATTATTCAACAATCTTGGAGCATTCCCCTGTGGGCAAACATGCCTCAGAGGATAGAAAAAGAACAGAAAACACAGCACCAATTGGCTCCTCACTTAAAAAATAAGAAATAAATAAAAAGTCTAGTCAAGTGCTAGAAAGCAAACCCAAGTCCAGAGACTGAAGAGCACCTGAAAAATCACCGTAGAATTCCACAAAGAAATTCTATAAAAGCTGAAGCAAAGAAAGAAGAGGAGGAGCAGGTCAAGTTCCCTGGAAGTGTTTTCAGCCTGGATCAGAAATGATCAAGGCTGGGTAGAGAATATCCAACCAAGCATGGAGTTAATTCCTTCAGTCTCAGGTCTTAGCACCAAGTTCACCTGCCTGGTCATTCCTCTGACAATGACATCTCCAAGAAATAGTCCTCTCCATGGTGCCATTCCTCCTGAGCCAGCCTACCATTGGCTACTCTCCCCTTTAAGAAGCTTCATGGATTCCCCCCTGCCACCTGCAGGCGATTAGGTAGTGGGGATCTCCTGTAAACCCCCACAGGGCATAGACTAGAGTCCAGGGAGAACAGCAAAGGAAAGAGGCCATTGGCTGAATGTGAACTTTGAAACCAGGGAACAGTGTCCAAAAAACGTTAGCCCTGTTCTGGGCTTCCCTTGGAGGCCATTTAGAAACCCCTTGACTTCTCAGGGCTAAGCATTCTGGAAAACCTGGCCCAGGCTCTACTGCCTGGCTGACTGTTCTCTTCTCCTTGACTCTGGATGCTGGAGCTCAGCCTGGGCCCTATTCTCTTCCCTCCACCTGGGAGAGCTCATCGGTTGCGTGGCTCTAGAAACTACCCTAACCATCCTTATGCAGATGATGTTCAAATGTGAGTCTCCAGTGCTGACAGGTGTCCCTTCTGAAACCACATTCCAGCTCCAACCATAGGACAGATGTCTATCTCGTGAGCAGCTCACCGATGTATCTCCAACATTTAGCCCAGTGCCCGAGAGTTAACTCAATGAATATTTGTTGAAGGAAAGCATTCATTAACAATGACTTCATCTAGGGGGAACAGCTGTCCCATCACTGGCCTGGCACCTTCCCACACAGCCAGCCCTCTGAGCTGGGGCAGGCACTGAGTTTCACCCACCTAGCCTTGTCCACAAAGCGATGCCAGCCAGGAAAGTCACCTCCCTGCCCAAAGATGAAGCAATAGCTACCAAATCCTACATCCTGCAAAGAGTCTTCCTGGGAGATCAGATAGAACTGGCCCTGGATTGCTCTGCTAAGTGGAGAACATGGGATGTCCATACGAATCTCAAGCCCCAGTTTCTGCTTTTCTTTAATTATCATTTCCCTTCTCTGAAAGAAATTCAGCTTTGGCCTAAGATGGAAATATTGCTTCCCTGGCCCAGCTTGGCTTAATGTTTCTACTCCATTGCCTACGTGTTCTCTGGGTACCCAGGCAGCTGGCCATGCCAGGAGGGCAACAACCCGTAGCCTCAGAGACAGTGTGGAGTAGGGGCAGGTGCTCCAGACTCAGGATGTTTGGGCGCACTCTCAGCTCAGACCCTCAGATGCTCTAGGACCCTAAGCAAACCTCCCCACCTCTCTGAGCCTCAGTCTCCTTCTTTGCAAATAAAGTTCTTGGACTCCTTGAGCCTGAGTTTCTTCCAGCCATGACCTTCCGGACAGCACTGCCATGGCCAACTAATACTTTATCAGGGCTTCCTGGTTCTGGAAGCTTCCATGGCTGGCACACAACCTGAGGACCCAGAGTGCATGCAGACAGGTGTAGGACATTTTCCGAGGGGTGTCAATAGTTGTTTACCCAAAAGGGAGGCCTCTGTGGGAAATGCTGGGTTAAAGACAGCTAACAGGTAGTCTTTGCTACAAAACTTCTCGGAACCTCTAATATGTCCTCCAAGGAGGAAAGATTTAAAGGACACAGAACGCTTTCTGCAGAACTCCCCCAACAGACTGGGGTTTGTGGGTCAGCCTTTGAGATAGGTAGCTCTAGGGAAATCCCTGCAGCCCTGGGGTTCTAGCAGCTCACACTTGCCCAGGCGCACCCTGATGTGGGGAGAACTTTCAGGATGTCAGCTGGAGTAGGGACCCACCTGCGCCAAGGAAAGAAATCCTCCATCCCCAAGCCCTTCAACAACTGAAGGCCCTCTTAGTTTCCCCCAAATGAGAGAAGGCAAGGGATAGATGGATGTCCTCAAGGTCCCACCTTCCCCTCCTAGAACTGTGAGGTAACGGGACCTCCTGGGGTGTGCCCCCCCCAGCCCCTCTCCCTACCCCCCTCCCCCGTGCTCAAACAATACATGAACAACCAGATCTTGCCCATTTCGATCCCATACAGTGGACAGTAGCCAGTGACTGCTTTAGAGGCAGAGGATCAGCACTCCTGCTGTTCTGGGAACAGACAGCACAGCCCACTGGGAGAGGGTGACAGGAGTCAGTCCAGTGGGGAGAAAGGTGACCAGGGAGCACCCAGAGGCCTGATGTGAAACACAATGCACTTTATTGGCGACAGAACGGTTGGCAGAGGGGTCCGTGTGTTATATACATCAGAAGTGGTGACCATTCCCCCCAGGAAGGGGACCCCAAGGGCAGGAGAAGGTGGCGGCTGAGGCCACACCTGGACCATCAGGCACAGACGGGAGCCCGAGAGAGCGCCTGAAGTTCTCCAGACGGCGCTCGGCCGGGGGTCCGGATGCAGGAGCCAGAGGCCCGGGTGTTCGAGGCCCAAAGAGCGGCCCGGGAGCGGGCGGGGCTGGGGTGGGCGCGGGGAGCCGGGGTGGCGCTGGCGGCGGAGGGGAGCCGCGGCCGGGGGCGCGAGGCGCGGGGGCGGCGGCGGGGCCCGGGCGCCGCGTTTATCTGGAGCTGCGCTGCGAGGCCTGGGAGAACTTGATGCTGCCGGCCCGGCTGCTGCCCGAGCTGAAGCCGCCGCCGCTGACCCCGCCGCGAGCCCCGGAGGCGGAGCCGAAGCCGCTGCCGCCGCCGAAGCCGCCGCTGCCGCCGCCGAAGCCGCCGCTGCCGCCCGCCCGGCCGAAGCCGCTGCCCGCACCCCCTCCCGCGCCGAAGCCCCCGCCGTAGCCGCCGCCGAATCCACCTGCGGAGGCCGACGTCGCGCCGCCGCTGCTGACCACGGCTGCAGGGCAGAGCGCAGAACCGCGATTAGCGCCCGGCGCCCACCTCCCTGTACCATAACTAATGACCCACTGGGCCCGGGAAGATGGGCAGGAGACCGAGGCAGCTTTGCTCCTGGTGATCATTGTGATCCGTTCTAATGGCATAAGGTGCTCGCCCCCTAGTGCTAAGTCATTATGAATTTTCCGGTGGTTCCTTCTACCTATGGCCAATTCTTGAGGACTCCATTGGAGATGATCCAGAATTTCTCCTCCCATTAACAGGCTCCCAACTGGCTATTCCCCATCCCGTATAGATCTATTAATAGTGCCCTGAACCCAAGACAATGACAAAAGCAGATCTGCTGCCCTTTCTACCCACAGAAAACCTCCAACTGCCATAGAAATATTTTTTAAGTAAGGTGTTACTGCCCTGTGTTAGTGTAGATATTTCAGAATCAGTTCTCACTGTCAAGGTTATTTTGGCTACTTACAGATGCTGACAGCGCTCTGGCACTCTCCAGACATCCTGTAGGAGAAAGCAAGAGAAAGATAGCTCTGTCACAAAGCAAATTTCCAGCAATCTTTCACGGATGAAGGTGTTGAACAGCAACCAGAACTGAATTCAGAAGCCAGGCAGATCAGTACCCCTTCTGCACCTTTCCATGGGCCATAACAGAGCCCCTGAGCGCACTGGTTGTGCATGCACTTGAACTACCTATGGAAGAGAATGGGCTGGTGAAAGCAAGTGCTTCCCTGCAAGGCCTATGGAAGGTGGGGGCCTCTCTACACAGCTGGCCTCCATTCTCATTTACTTGGTCACTTATCTGGCCCTCAGCTCATGCCTTCGGTCAGGGAAGGTGGGGAGATGGAATTAGAGGCCCACCTGCACTCCTCGCCCTCCAGCAGCTTCCTATAGGTGGCGATCTCCACGTCCAGGGCCAGCTTGACGTTCATGAGCTCCTGGTACTCCTTTAGCAGCCGGGCCAGGTCATCCTTGGCCTGCTGTAAGGCAGCCTGCAGCTCTTGGAGCTTGGCATTGGCGTCCTTGAGGGCCAGCTCCCCACGCTGCTCAGCCTCAGCGACGGCTGCCTGCAGGTTGGCATTCTAGGGCAGGGAGAGGCAGGGGAAAAGATGAGCCTAGGAGGAGGGTTCCAGACTCTGAGTCTTATAATAGCTTATCCCATAGCAAACATCTTCAAGCCAGGCAACATCGCTCCCCAACACTTCTATCTTGTCTTCATCTACTGAGATATTTTCCCTATGGATTACCTGCCCTCTAGACTGGCTTGGTCTTTGAACTCCCTGGAGGCCAGTGCTGCCTGAGATGACCCCAGAAATCCCTTCCAGACTAGGAGTTCTGCGATCCTCACCCCCAGCCTGCACCAGTTCATCTAGGCACCAGTATCCATTGCCATCCCACCTGCTTCTTAACATTCTCGATCTCGGCCCGCAGTCTTTGGATCATCCTGTTGAGCTCCGTGATCTCACTTTTGGTGCTCTTCAGGTCATCCCCGTGTCTGCCAGCCATAGTCTGCAGCTCTCCCAACTGAAGAACAGAAGGGAAGATGGGGTATTGATGCAGCTTTGCCTGACTTGTTTCTCCATCCCTAACGTCACCCACCCAACCTTAAGGTGCTTAGTAAGCATTTGTTCAAATGACATTGATTATGTTTCAGCAGCGACACTTCAGAGGCCGCAGGGAAGAGAACATCTGATTTGCCATGGTAGGAGTTCTCCCACCCTACGGTCCCTGAGCAAACTAGAATCCCTCACACGTGGCCTGGCAGGGGACAGTGAAACCACCTTCCAACAGAGGCAGCACTTTGCAACTGAACAACATTAGAAAGATGTCTCTAGAGAGTAGAACCAAGAGGAGTCCACCCAGTGACAACAGGGGACTCACCACCCAGCAGTCCCACGGGCCACAGCCTCCCTGAGACCTCTCAGAGGTGCCTAGCTCCCACCTTGGTCTGGTACAGCGCTTCGGCCTCCGCCTTGCTCTTCTGGGCGATGTCCTCATAATGGGCCTTGACTTCAGCGATGATACTGTCCAGGTCCAGGCTGCGGTTGTTATCCATGGACAGCACCACGGACGTGTCGCTGACATGGTTCTGCATCTGGGACAGCTCCTGCCAACACAGAGGGGCCTGTTAATTCTCGGCGCCTCTGCAACAAGCACACAGAGGCCCGGAAACAACAGACCCATTCTCTGACTCAGCTCTGAACATGCATTTGCCCCACCCTTCCCCCCAGTCCCTCAGAGAACCCCATGTCTGCAGTCCATCTTGTGGAACCCCAGCAAGGGGCCCCATCTCTTCCTGGGCTCTAGATACCAAGGTGCCCCAGCCTCTGAGAATATCTCACCTTCCCTTGCTCCCCTCTTAGGAGGTAACATCCTCACCATATCATAGAGGGTCGTCAGAAAGTTGATTTCATCCATTAAGGCATCCACCTTGGCCTGAAGCTCCACCTTGTTCATGTAGGCGGCATCCACATCCTGAGAAAGACAGAAGCATAAGGCCTCGTTCCCCCCAAGGAACAAACAACAAACTGCACGTGCAGCAGGAAAGAGTCAGGACAGGCTGGTGATTGACCGATCCTTGTCCAAGGCTGGTGTGCACGTGAAGGAATGACTCACTTCCCATTGGGATGGTTCAAAATGAAAAACAAATGAACTGACTCTTTTAGGGATCTTTCCAAACTACGATGCACCTGGCTTCTGCTTTTTGCTCTAACTGCCTGAACTTGGCAGCTCTGTGGTGGTGGAGCAAGAAAATACCCCAGCTCCGCTGGAAACCTGTGCCCACAAACCCCAGGAACCTCACACACAGCCCTTACCTTCTTCAGGGTCACAAATTCATTCTCAGCAGCTGTACGTTTATTGATTTCATCCTCATACCTGTAAGGATTAAAAAGAAATAACTAAGTTTGGGTTTTAAGGTAGTCATAAACACCAGTTTTGTCTGAAACTAAAAGTTCATCTCTCCATCCCTGTCCCTTGGCCGCCCCTCTCAGCTGAACACATCCTCCTGACCATCCCCCTATTGGTTAGGGGGACCAGCCATTCCTGTTTGTCCCAGCACACTGGCCTGGTTCTAGCACTGGAAGTCCCACGTCCTGGGAAGCCCCTCAGTCCCAGGGAACCTGGGACGGTTGGTCATCACACCAGAGCTGTCCCAGCATCCTTCAGATTCTAGAACCAGAATCTTCCCCAACGTGGACCATGAGGAAGTGCTTCCTCAACCCTAAACTCATTCCACTTGCCATAACTTCACTTGTCCTTGGGGAAGGAGGGCAAGTGGGGAGCCCAATGAACCAAGGTCCCTCTGTGAAGGTAAGGAGAGGAAGACAGGCTAGGTGACACCACCGCCGGTGGCAGGAGGAGTGCACAAAGAGCTGGAACTCCGAGACTGGGGTGCCCGTGGCAACTTCCCACTCATGTGTCTGTCACTCACTTCTTCTTGAAGTCCTCCACCAGGTCCTGCATGTTCCTCAGCTCCAAGTCCAGGCGGCCCCTCTCCCCTAGGATGCTGTCCAGGTAATTCCGCTGGTTGCTGATGTAGGTCTCAAAAAGGGGCTCCAGGCTTTTGGTGCCTGTCATGGAATTCGTGCCCTGCTGCTGGAGCAGGTTCCACTTGGTCTCCAGGACCTTGTTCTGCTGCTCCAGGAACCGCACCTGCAGTGCATCAGGGGAAGCCGCATCAGGCAACGCTAGTAACAGAAGCACAGCAGGGGCCTTGGCTCAGGTAGGACTGAGCGTCTGAATCTCCCCAGCCCCCAGCACAAAGGCCTAGAAGGGATGTGAAGGTAGGTCCCTACTGTAGCTGGAGAGGCTACAGGCAGATGATCGCTTCAGTCGGGCCGCTAAAGATGCAGCACGGTTTGGAAAGTTCCAGGAGGAGGAGAGACAGGTGGAGCAACTGGAAGTAGCCCCTGTCTGGAAGCAGAGTTGTAAAGATGACCACTCAGTGTCCCCCGGGGACTTCAGGACTCTAGCCCAACCTCCAAAAATACAGTACGCTCTGCAGAAATGTACTTGAACCTCAGCAATATAGCTTCAGACCTAAAGCTCTGCTGACACTCAGCCCTTCGGAGGTTGTGAATCCCTGGGAACTGATACTGATTGAAATGCCATAATCAGCATCACAGGTGGGAGCCCATCGGTGTAAGCTACCCTGGTCTGGAGGGCACCAGGCACCCTTCTCTTCCTGACCGGGTCGATTTAGGGGTGCAGACTCATTGCCAGCATCTTCTCCGCAGACCTGTTGGGACTAAGGTTCCAGGTGAGCCTCTTTAATCCCTTCTCTAGGGCATCCAACTCCTTTGCCTGGCACAAGGGCAAGGAAGGAACAGGCCTCCCAGAAAGCCTCAAAGGGCAGCTCATGTCTGAAAAACGCCCAGTCCTGGGTCAGACCCGTTCCTGCCAGTAGTCATGGCTCTTGCCGTGTGTTGCCAGGGCTGCCAGCCTAGGCCTAGACAAGGCAACAGTCAGGAGACTTGAGCAGGGAGCCAGACAAGCAGGACTTGCAGATGTCCATGTCCAAAGGGGCCCATTGTCTTCCCTAAGCAAGTGACCATGTAGGCAAACTCATCAGCCCTGAACATCTTCCCAGACCCTAGAGCTCTGCCTAACCATCCTGGTCCAGCCTGGCTCATCCAAGACTCATCTTAAACACTGTGTCTAAATGTCAAACTCAAAGTCCCAGCCTAGAAATGGGGGCCCAGTCAAAGCTTCATCACCTTGTCGATGAAGGAGGCGAACTTGTTGTTGAGGGTCTTGATCTGCTCCCGCTCCTCAGTCTTTACTTGCCCAATCTGGGGGTCGATCTCCACATTGAGGGGCTGCAGGAGGCTCTGGTTGACAGTCACTTCCTGGATTCCCCCGGGGAAACCACCAGGACCAAAGCCCCCAGCCCCTCCAAAGCCACCAGCTCCACCAAAGCCACCAGCTCCACCAAAGCCCCCAGCCCCTCCAAAGCCACC
>NW_023270314.1:24991768-25161066 GCF_011800145.1 Mirounga leonina | reverse complement strand
CCAAAGCCACCAGCTCCTCCAAAGCCACCAGCTCCTCCAAAGCCACCTCCCATTCCTCTGCCACCACCAAAGCCACCACCAAAGCCACCTCCATAGCCACCCCCAAAGCCACTGCCACAGCTGCCACGCCCTCCCCCAAAGCCACCAGCCCGGGAGCCACCAGCCACGCTGATGGAGATGCTCTTGTTGCCACCCAGGCTGTAGAGGCTGCGACTGCCAAAGCCGCCCGCTCCACCCCGGAACCCACAGGCCCCTCCGCCGGCTCCCCCGGAGCGGGCCACACAGCTCATCCGGCTGCTGCTGGAGACCACGGCGGAGCGTCCGGAGAAGCCCTGGCTGCCGCCACCAGCTGTCTTGCAGACTTGTCTGTTCATGGTGAGAGAGCTTGATGAAGGAAAAGCACAACAGTTAAGCAGGACACTGAGAGTCAGAGGAAGAGGGAAGGGAACTGAAGACCTATGCAGAATAAATCCCTTTATATACCTCAAAGAGGTGGCTGGGCTCAAATGAAGGAGAGATAATTAGTCCCAAATAGTCATGGGTGGGGTATGCCTCCAAGGCAGTAAGTTTGTTCCAGGCTACTAAACACACCTTAAAAATAATCTGAAATGGTAAAACTGCTAAGGTGGCAGGCTTACCTGGCAGGGGGTGGCGCCCGCCATGCCCCATGCTTGGGCATGGCCACCTCCTAGCTTTGTCTGACAGGACCCAGGAGGCACACTCATCCCCGCCATGTGCTCAGCGGCCATCTATCTGCCCTCAGCTGTGGAAAGAACAGACTGGAAGGTGGGTTGGGGAGGGTCTGGTTGTCTGAGTAGTGGAAACAGTGAAGCCCACCCAAAGACTCGGCACAAGGATCTCAACAGAAGGGGTGATTCAGTTCACTCCACAGTCAACACATGGTCATTGAGTGCTCACTGTGTGCCCAGGTCTGTGCTGGGCTTGGGAATGAAATGATGACCTCTCTTCCTCCCTTCCTGGAAACAGAGCTCAGAGCCATGACAAATCTGCCTCTCGGGCTCCCTCCCATCCCAAGCTGCAGTTCAGGAGGCAATGGCATTGGGGTTCATGACAGTCCTCTGAGAAAAAGGGCCGTTAGCACCTATGCGCTTTGGTGAGACGTTAGCAAAATTCAACGTGAGAAATATTTGTTTGCTTGCTTGCTTGCTTGTTTTGAAAACTTCTTAGAGACACTCTACATTATTCCACATCTTGGTGCATCTCTAAAGCTTCCTTTTTTGCTCCCCACATTTTTGCCACTTCTCTGGTTTCAGCCCAAGTCCCAGAGGACTGGAAATTCAAACAACAATTCTACCACCTACTCACCAAATATTTACCGGTTGTCTAACTCGTGCCAGGCACTGTGCAAGGTACAGAGACTCCGTAGTGAACAGGACACACAGGGACCGTTCTCAGGTTGAGGGGCTGTGCTCCCAGGAATCTGTGGCCTCAGTATCCAGACCCCACCCCCAGACTCAGGAAGCCAGACCTGGCAAAGCCACAGCACGGCTATACGTGCCTGACTCTGAAAGCCTGAGAACCTGCCAGCCTGGTGTTTTTCAGAGGCTTAGGGACTCGGCTTGGCTCGTCCAAGAGGAAAGCCTTCCTGCCAAATTAGCCGCTTATCTCTCCAGGACGGGTCTTTCTTCGTTTTCTCCACTGCACATTAGGCCCTGCTAAGGGTGTGGCCTGTGCGGCGTCGGCAGGAGCCGGCTCAATGGGCAGAAAGGAGGAAAGGACAGGGGCTTGTTCAGCGCTGAGCGGGGCTGGGAATGGCCCCAAGTGCAGAGGAAATGAAATTTTCTTCTGTGACCTGGTTCTCCCATTCTGTCTTCTCTGCCATTTGTTACCCCAGGCTACCCATCATCTTGGCCCCTTCCCCAGAATAAAGCCATAAGCTTTCCAGGAGTTTACAGTCTTGTTAATGTACTGGATCTCTTGGTTCTTAGCACAGTGCTTTGCCAATAATAGATGCTCATAAAAGTTGTTTGGTTGAATGGATCAATCAATTAATCAACTGATGAATTCATTAATAAATTAAGCCTTTACTGGATTAGAACCAAATAAAACCGGTCAAAAGTGGGTTCAAATCCCATGACATAAGATAGCCTAAGCTAATTGAGATCATCTTAACATGAGGAACCCAGACCTCTCAAATTTGGTGTGCAGTTTAACAAAATATACATGCAAAATGAGTGTCTCCTCCTTTCCAGTGGAAAAAATGTTGTAGAATCACAGTTCAAGAACCAACCAATCAAGAATCACTCAATCAGAGAGGTGGGGGGATGGGCAAAATAGATGAAGGGGATTAAGCGATACAAACTTCCAGTTATAAAATAAATAAGTCTCAGGATGTAAAGCACAGCATAGGGAATATAGTTAGTAATACTGTAGTAACTTTGTATGGTGACAGATGGTAATTACGCTTATGCTGGTGAGCATTTTGTAATGTATGTAATTTTGGAATCACTATTTGCACACCTGAAACTAATGTAATATTATATGTCGATTATATTTTAATTTAAAAAGAATCAATCAAGGGCACCTGGGTGGCTCAGTCAGTTAAGCGTCTGCCTTCCGCTCAGGTCATGATCCCAGAGTTCTGGGATGGAGCTCTGAGTTGGGCTCCCTGCTCAGCAGGGAGTCTGCTTCTCCCTCTCCCTCTGCCTGCCCCCACTCGTGCTCTCTCTCTCTCTAGCTTACTTGCTCATTCTCTCTCAAATAAATAAATAAAATCTTTAAAAATAAATAAATAAAAAGAATCAATCAATCCCAGAATCAGCTTGAAGTTGACTGAGCATTTGAGGTCCTAAAATCTGCCCCTTGCCCAGTACTGGGATTTCCTCCCTAGCAGGTCTAAACTAGATCCCTGACCTTCCCCAGCCACTGGCCCAGGCTTAACGGCTTGTGAAATTAGCCCAAGGCCCAGAGAGTGGCCACACATAGACACCCTCCTCACTTTGCTCCCTCAGAAGAACCAGACTTTAAAGAATGAACCAAACCCAGAGCTGGGCCAGCCCCACCCCATGACTAAACATGACCAAAGCTGTTTAGATCCTCTGGGTTTCAGCAACATTAACCATTGAAGATGGCCAATCACCTGTGCCTTTCTGGATCTCACAGGAGCTGGATGAATGGGATCGGTCAAGTGTTCCAAAAAATGTATTGCTGAGGCACGTAGGTGGTTCAGTCGGTTAAGCGTCCGACTCTTGATTTCAGCTCAGGTCATGATCTCAGGTCATGACCTCAGGGTTGTGAGATGGAGCCCCATGTTGGGGTCGGCACAGCGTGGAGTCTGCCTGAGATTCTCTGTCTCCCTCTCCCTTTGGCCCTCCCCCCAGTCACACACGCTCTCTCTCTCTTTCTCTAAAATAAATAAATAAATAAATCTTTAAAAAATGTATTGCAAAAATTAGGCAATACATTATTTTTTTTAATATTAAAAAGTATGCACTTTGAAGCCAAACAGACCCAGTTTTTAAATTTTTTTTGATGGAGGTCTAACTGACATACAACGTAGTGTTAGTTCAGGTGTACACAGACCCAGTTTTTAAATCTCTGCATTGTCACTGCATGTCCCTGAGCATCCTCTCCGGGCCTCAGTTTCCTTGTCTATAAGATTCAGTTATTGGGGCACCTGGGTGGCTCAGTCGTTAAGCGTCTGCCTTCGGCTCAGGTCATGATCCCAGGGTCCTGGGATCGAGCCCCACATTGGGCTCCCTGCTCCACGGGAAGCCTGCTTCTCCCTCTCCCACTCCCCCTGCTTGTATTCCCTCTCTCGCTGTGTCTCTCTCTGTCAAATAAATAAATAAAATCTTTAAAAATAAAATAAATTAAAAAAAAAAGATTCAGTTATTAATGATACCTCTCTCATAAGGTCATTGTCATGCCTAGAAAGTACCTAGCACACCACCTGAGTTCGGGCCATGTTCACCATCATTGTGAACTATTTTTGTCTGCGCCCCACACAGAGAATTTCAGCTTTCATGCCTATCAAAAGAATCAATCCCATAAAATGATGATTCCATTTGCACTTATCCACAGAAGCCCCACAGGGAATGGGAGCACAGCTGGCGGGGGCAGGGGAGGGGGCTGGATAGATAGAAATCATATCCAACTCCATGACTTGGGATGAGGGGAAGCGGGGCCTCAGGTGCCAGCCTAACACCAGTGAACAAATATGAGGAGTGTTTACTGAGCCTTGATTCTCTCAGTCGCCATGTGATAGAATAGTTTTCAAGAGCTCACAGTCTAGACAAGCCAAACCAAGCAAGACTAAAACTGAGTGCTCTATACTGGGTGCTGTGAGGCCGTGGAGAGTTGGAAAACAGGGAGTCACACAGCAAGGCTTCATGAACAGACATGGGCCAGAACTTTCAAGGAAGGCAGGATTAGACAGAAGGAAAGGCATTTCAGTCCAGGTAGTCATGAGCCAAGTCTCAGTGTTGAAAACAAGCATGGTTGGATTCAGAAAGTGGTGGCCATGGCGGATTTTTGTCATTTGTGGCTACACAACATCTGTGAACACCATTCCTACATTTTGGCCATTTCCCACATTGTGATCCCCACCTTCCTAGGGCAAAATCCAGAAAACACAGTCCCAGACTCCTTTGCAGCTGGAGGCCAGGCCTGTGGCCTAGAGTATTCCAGTGAGGTAGACCCTCGTGAGACTCGGATTCTGATGTAGGTAATGTAAGGAGATAGTCGTGGACGGACAGAGCAATGGCGGACACATCTGGGCCTCCATGGGCAGAGGCGGGAGGCTGTCATTTTGCCCCAAGCATCACGGGCACGGCAGCAATGGGCCACGTGGTTGTCACCAGAGCGGTCCCCAGGTGTGATTGAGCATGGCTCCAGGCCACCCAGCTCTCAGAGAGGCCATGAGTAACAATGTCCTTTAATACACTATTTTCTATTTACATTTGACAGAATGGATGTTCTATTTGCAGGTGTGAGTCCTCATCAATACAGTGATGAGCGAGGCCTGGCTAGAGCAGAAAGTGATTGGAGGGTGGAACGGGATGGAGGGCCTGCCTGACAGAATGAGGTTGCTGTGTGGCCGGGTGTGGGCCCTGAAGTCCAGGGAATGGATCCCTAGGATTCTTAAACCCACAGAGAATCAAGGCACCCAACTGCCCCCCAACCAGGGCAGAGTCCAGCCATGGCCAGAGCCCACTGATTCTAAGCCATACTTGCCATTCCTCTAGAGGGAATTAACTTGGAGAAGAATCTTTGAGAAGCAAAGTCAGAACCCACCATTGTCATCACCTGGTTCTAGAGCTGGGGCCTCCCCAGCCAGTGGCAGAAGGAGTAGGAGGAAGGGCTTAATCTACTCTTGTTCTGCAGCCGGGATTTCAGAGCAGACATTGCCCATGAGGGAACAGGAAGCAAACCAGGAATTGGGAGTGTATTAGCAGGACTAGAACGTCGATTCTGATTGGAGAGTCATGAGTGATACAGGTGATGGAATGGGGAGGAAGCAATCCTGGGTTGAAATTCATGACGGTCCCGCTCAGCCCTCTGGACTGGGGAGACCCAATAAATATCTGGAGAAAACATAGGTGGCTTACACTCACCCTGAACATCTGGATTATTAGAAGCTTAACTAAGTATCCTAAGCTCTTTCTCCCTGGATAAATGAGTGAGTCACTCTGTTACAGTGTATAAAATCAGAGCCTCATAGGCTGCTACAGCCAGAAGGCTGGCCTCTCCTTTCTCCACAGCCTCTCCTGCTCTTCAGGATCCCCATGGAAGGCTATTTATCCAATCTTCTGGCTTGCCCAGGCCAGCATGACACCATTCTAAGCTGAGGAAGTTCTTCTTGGAACTAGCAGGAGCCCACCTCTTCTTCGTAGGATCAGTGAAGTTGGGGTCTGCAGGGGTCTCACCCACCTGACCATCATACCACTTTGGCGCCCACCCCTCTCCAGATCTGAAGGCCCCTTTTCACAACAAAAAATTATATTGACATTCACATAGATTAGAATTTATCCTTTCAGTATCATTTGAGAACATACACTTTTACTGTGAACTCAACAATGCTTTTAAATAAAATTGCATTTTATAATCGCATACATTTCAAAATGGTAATACAGATGCATGAAAGACATATGATTTATTCAGTCTACAGACATGTGTACACATTTGGATGCTTAGATCCCTGCAATAACACAACAGCTCCCTTTAAGCCTCAGGTCTCAAACTCCTGCCAACCAGCCACAGTTGAACAGCTCTGTCCCTTAGATAGGTCTCACTGTCCCCAGGTGAAGTTCCCCACAGGGCTGTGCCCCCTCAGTGCTGGCACTGCCATCTTCCCTGCCTTTGTGTCCATCAGCGTCGGGTCCTGGCAGGCTTTTAATGGATGTGACCTGAACTGACATGACTTTGCTCTCATCTGGCCTTCCAGAGTAATACATTCCAACCTCCCTGGCTTTTGTAGGACACCTATTCTGATATTAGAAAATACTGTTGAATTTCCAGAAGCTGTTCTCCAGGTTCAATATACCCAGCCGCTTCTCCCAGTTTCTAGGACTCTTCACTCCATTTTGTGAATGAAACTCTTAAAATCTCAGTGCCTAATTATGGTATAATATTCAGAGGTGATGTAATGTGTGACAAAACTCCTAGGAGGATCCTTACTGTCTGTGATGTGGACGCTGTGCTTCTTTCGAAGCAAGTTAAGGTTCTGTCTCCTTTATCTATTGGCTCGCATGGGTCCTGCCTGGGGGAAAGATACAGGCTTTCCCTAGGTAAGCCAGGCAGTCCTGGGCTTGAATCCTGGCTCTGTCTCTCACTTACTTGTGTTCCTGGGCAAGTTATCAAACCTCTCCAAGCCTTAGCTTCCTCATCTGGAAGATAAAGTAATAGCAGATTAATCTTCCATAGCTGCTGTGAGAATTGAATTAAATAATGCATGGCAAACACTAAGGATGGTACCTAGACATCCTGAGTACTCAGAAAACATTCACTATTACTTTGTATTTGTCATTTTGTGTCACTCTGGGATGTGCTCCTGTCCTCATATGAGAATGAGCACTAACATGAGCACTTCTGTTCCTCTAGAACAATCTCAGATTAATTCAGTGAATTAATTGCTCCAGTGATGACCCAAACACCCGTTTTCTTCATCAATCCTTTTTTTTAAAGATTTTATTTATTTATTTATTTATTTATTTGAGCGAGGGAAAGAGCATGAGTGGGGGGAGGGGCAGAGGGAGAGAAAGAATCCTCACGAAGACTC
The DNA here is from genome assembly GCF_011800145.1 of Mirounga leonina. Taxonomy (NCBI): domain Eukaryota; kingdom Metazoa; phylum Chordata; class Mammalia; order Carnivora; family Phocidae; genus Mirounga; species Mirounga leonina. Next base: position 25,153,826 of record NW_023270314.1, on the reverse strand, counting down.
CCTACTGAGCACAGAGCCCCACTCAGGACTTGATCCCAGGACCCTGAGATCCTGGACTGAGCCACCCAGGCCCCGCTCTTCATCATATTCTTGACTTAATGTCCTTTTTCTTCCACAGAGGCAAAATATCAGCCCTGCTCAGCCTTCCCGGGCTCTCTGTATTCATGAAATGAAGATTTATTGAGCACTTATTATTTACCAAGTATCGTTCTAGGCACCAGGAAGGCAATAGTGGACAAAACAGATGACATCCCTACTCTTCTAGAGTCCACATGCCAGTAGGAGACAGACAATAAAGAAATAAATACGTGTTTGTCAGGCTGTGAAAGGCACTACCAAATAAATGCAGCAGGAGAGGAGAGTAGACATGACCAGGGGTGCTGTCTCAGAGGGTGGTCTAAGGGGACCTGAGCTGAGAATCTGAACACGGTGAAGGAACAAAGCATACAAATATGTGATTAAGGGCATCCTGGGCAGAGGGGACCACAAGTGCAAAGGCCCTGAGGCAGGAGTGTGAGGACGGCATGGGGCCAGCACAGCTGAAGCAGAGTGAGGGAAGAAGAGCAGCCTCAGAGCTGAGGTCTGAGGCAGCTGGAAGACAGATCAACGAGGCTTTAAGACACCGAAGGCCAGCTTTTACTTTGAGAGGAGAAGTCACTGAAGCGTTTCAGCAAAGGCAAGACATGAGCTGACTTTTAGAAGGATGAGTCTGGCTGCTGTGTAGAGTCGATTATGGGATCAAGGGAGGAGATGTTGAAACCCCCTTCCCCTTCCTTACCTTCCAGGACAGAAACTTGCCTCCCAATTTTAAACAACTCACTTGCACATCCTGCTGTGAGAATGAACTGAAGGAACAGTGCACTTACAGAGAAGAGAACTAGGACAAGAAAACTGAGAGGGAGGCTCGCCCTCAATAACCTTTATCTATAATCTTCCTCTGGGCAAAAGGAGCTCTCCATCGTGTGGGTGCTGAGTCGTGGTTGTCTGGTGTGCTCCTCGAACTGCAGGCTGTCAATAGCAGAAACCCCATCTTGTCCTCACCAGGAGATTCCAAAAACCACTTAGGAGGTTATGAAATAAATTGCTTGGAACAAAAGCTAAAAGGGGAGGAGGGAAGAAATGTCAAGTGATCATTTAACCTGGGGAAGAGAAAGTTAACAGGAAACTTAGATTTCTTTTTCCACGCAACTCTTTGAAAAGCAGGGCTCTCGCTGTCTCCACTGCAGACTTCGAGGGAATCAGGTGGACATAAAGCAGAGGGTGTGATCACGGTGGGAAATAAGGTGACCATGGGATACTATGTAAGTTTAGATGCAGCGATTGACAGCCCCCAGCATATGGATGGTACACAGCATATATTGAAGGAATGGACAGCATTAGGGGGAAGACGCTTTTGTTGGGAGACAACGGAGTGATGACAAACCTCTTGGGCCCTGGAATGCTTCCTCATAGTAAACAAAAGCGGGGAAGGAGGCAGAGTAGGGGCAAGGCTTAGCATTACAGTTGCGTGAAGTTCCCGACATGACTCCAAAGCACATCCTGGGCCTAAAAGGCCACACCCTGAAAGCAGGTGGCCCAGAGTTCCCTCTTCATCTCATCCAGAGCTTGTTCTCTCAGACATGCCTCGGTCTGAGCTTGTCTAGTCTTATAGAACAAAGCCCAAGCCCCAAACAAATTGGACAGTGGGTCAAGCCATGGTCCTCCACAGCCTGGCCTCGGCCTACCTCCACAGCTTCCACTCCCACCACTCTTGCCCTTAAGAGTGGAATGCTAAGGATGCTAAGCTGTTGAAGGATGCTAAGCTGTTTGGGGCTCATACCCCTACTTAGCTGTGCCACACTTCCCTTCTTTTGCTCTGATATTCTAACTGCCTAGAGCACCATTCTCCCCTGTGCCCCTCGCCCCAGCTCCAGGACCATACCCCTTTCACCCGGCTGACTCCTCCTGTTGCTCTTAACAGTCTCCTGAAAGTATGGAAAATCTGTATCTAATATGTCTGCCTCCCCGACAGTCCCCATACGCGCGCACATGCACGCACACACACATACACACACACATGCACACACATGCACACGCTCATAATAAACTATGTCCTCCATAAGAGTGATGGCCCCCCTGTAATGCTTGTCAAGCCGAAGATCTTAGACAGTGGATTTGCAGGCAGACAAGTGCCCAGTCTGATGACGGCAATGCTGCAGACCCTTGGGACACCACACAGGGAAGGGAGTGTGATCAGAATGAGGCCTGAGGAAGCCTAAGGCAGCCAGAGGAACAGGGTGAGCCAATAGGATGGAGCCGCTTGGGAGACTTCCTGGAAAAAAGGATTTCCTCTTAGAGGAGATTAGAATCCTGCCCTCTATCAGATCCATTCTCCCCACCCCCATCTCTAACACCCAGGCCTACCTGTCCTTCCAGACCCAGTTTAAATGCCACCTCCTCCATGAAGCCTCCTGTGATTGCCAACCCCCTCTCCCAAGACTAAAAGTAATTTCACCCTTTTCTGGACCCCCATAGCCCTTGTTTGCAATTCCCAAGTACATGTCTATCTGGTTACCAAGTTATATACGTTCATGTTTTTATCTAGTCATTATTATCCCAATTATCTAGTCATTATTATCCCAATTGAAAACTCCTTGGGAAAGAATAGTCTAATTTTTATTAAAACATTGCCTAGGACATTTGTTCGTTCATTAAACCAACATTTGTTAAACATCTACTACATGACAAGCACACTGGCCTTGAAATATCAAAATGGATAAATCATGGTCCCTGCCTTACAGAATTCAAAGGCTAATGAATGGGTGGATGGACGGACAGATAGATGGTTGGATGGATGGATGGGTGGATGGTAGATTGATGGACAGTGGATGACAGATAGGTGAATGGCAAATGGCAATCCAAACCATTTCTGCCAAAAACCTCTTCCTAGCTCATCTAGCTTCTCCTTTAAATTTTTGAGGACCAAATCCACAACACTTCAAGTAAAAAACCTACAGATGCAGAACAATTTTACATTGACCCCAAGTCATCCAGGAAACCATGGGCAACAATGAGCCTGAGTCTTGGGGCTCCCACCGAGACCCTGCATGAACACAGCCCTACACTCCCAGGCTTCTCCTCATGGGATGCAAAGATAACTATTCAGTCTCTACCTTCAACATAGCAAAAAGATGGAGCAGATGCTAAAATGGCTTCTTCCCTCAGCCTGCTCCTTCCCTTTGTCCTGGGATGCCCACTATTCCCTTGCCCTAGGGGGATAATAAAGGGGGACACAACTCCCTTAATTATTTCCCTGGATAGCTGTCTCACTAAACCTTGACCATCACCCAAAACATAGTAGTGGACCTGCCTTATTTTGGGGTCCTCTGGTGTTAAAATCCAAAACCTGGGTCCCAACAGTAAACCAAATCAAAATCCCACAATGGGGCAACACTAAATAAATCCCTCTTTGCTGTATCCTTCAGTTTCACTAGTGACAAAGGAAAGAGACTTCAGAAGTGTTGGCAAGAATTTTCTGAAACAGGGAAGGCTGGTCCCAGAGCAGAAGGTCTTGGTAAAAGGAGAGGGACTTTTGCAAATGAGGTTATTGCTTGGGAGCCAAGAGCCTGAGCCAAACCACCTGTGAGGTTATAGCCAAGGCTAGAAGTCAAGAGCTTGGAGAGTGGGGGTCAGAGCAGATGAATCAAATAAACTGAGTTTAAGATCTGCCAACCCACATTTGGGCCATTACAATGTGAGAAGTGATTTTAGTAGGGCTCAAGGTAAAGCATTTCAGAGGGGGTGGAGAGTGCAGGGCCTTCCAAGGGACTGGTAATGCAACCTGTGTCTCCATAGTTCCCTTGAACACAAAGAGCTGGCCAGATCCAATTCAAAGGATCTAAGAGAATAGTGGTGCCTATTATCTCAGAAGTGGATTTTCCCCTTCCAGTAATCCCCTTTGTGTAGCCAACCAGCTCCAAACCTATGGATCATGGCCAGGATCCACTCCTCTGAACTGTTTTGGTAATAGAGACCAACAAGAATGTTTTTCCTCTTTTATGTAAACCAGGAGTCTTCTTTATAGAAATAAAACACAAACATACCCACATAGCCGCTTGCCTACAAAAACACATTTATTCTAAGATACACACCCACTTGATCTGAGTTTCCTATGTAAAGCATTATATTCATCCCCACTGGGGCTGGCTACTTCCACACTTTGCTTGCTCAGAAGGCATGAGAAATTCGTTAACCTGCCCCCAGCTTCTCAATGTGGCCCATCACAACATGCACCTTCCTGGTAGGTGAACTTGAGAAGTCTTTCCCCTACTACCTACCAACCTTTGACTCCTCCTCCCCCTCCAGAGACTTAGAAAAAAGCCAATTCAGCATTTTCCCAGGGGAGGGGGGCAGTAGTGGGAAAAAGTCAAAGACTTCCTGCTCTGACACCAGGGGGTGAGTCCCAAGACAATGGGGAGATTAGGGCGGGGCTTATGAAGGGCCAGCCTTCCAGCCCAGGGAGCACAAGCCCCTGAGATTAACCCTTTGTTCTTCTGTCTCTGCTGCCCTGAGCTTGCCTCCAGGTCTGTATGAAGGCCACATGGGCAGGGACTGGCCTTGGGCAAACTGTGCGCCCTTCTGTCTGCACACAGTAAGGGCCCCATGGGCACTGTGCTGGAGGGATTGGAGTCTGAATGAATTGCCTGGCAGTCCAGGGTGGGAAACACCAACTGGGTGGCCAAGGGAATGAGTGTATTCTCCAACTGCAGTAGGAGGGATTTAGGTCAGACCACAAGGGGAGCTGTGCAGGAAAATGATGCTCCTCTAGGTATCTTGGAATTGGTCCAGTATGGAAACACGGTGTCCACAAAGGCTATAACCAGATCCCCACTTCTGACTGTCCTCACCCCATTCTCCATTTCATCAATCATAATCTCCAGGGCTGACCCCAATCATGCAGCTTCATCTTCTACCACTCTAGCAGACCTGCCTCCCCTCCCCCACACCCCCACCACTCAGGGACAGCAGTATAGACATAACCCCAGACATAACCACCTGAGATGGGAAAGTGAGCACAGCTCAAAAGCTCTGTGAGAATGACATGCTTCCACTCCTCCACCCAGCAACTGGGACCTTGTTGATTCTTGGAACAAGTTCCTGAAAGTCTTGCTGGTCCAGTGGGATTGAGTCCTCTGCATAGAGTCTCATGAAAATAGGGAGGCCTTGCTAGACACTGAGTATGAACTCTCCATAAGCTCCCTAACCCCTCATTCCATATTCAGTGGAGACCCCCTGACTGCCTCTCCTCCAACCCTTCCCTCCAGGTTCACTGAAGGCTCAACACGGAGATGGTCCTGCTCTGATTGCCTATCACCTTTATGTAATTGTTGGTTGTTTGGAGTCTGTGCCCCTGTTCTGTAGGCAGCCTTCAGGCTCCACACATTGCACTTCTCCCTCAAATTAAGTGATGACCTTGATCTGTGCAGACAGATCCTTCAGGCCCCAGCCTCCTCTACTCCCACCTGAATTCTAGAGACTTCTCCCCCAGGGAACAAGGACAATGGCTCAGAGTGAATGATAAAAGCGTTTTATTAAGGATTCACCCAAAGATGGTTAGAGGGAAGAGGAAGGGGTGGATGAGACACTGAGTGATTCTTGTCCTGACCTTGCAGGGCCAGTTGCTGCCAAGTGACAGAGGAGTTTGGTCCTGATGTAGAGGGATATGGGGATCCTGGGCTGGGAGGGGACATACATGACCCTGATGATTCTGTAGATGAAGCTCCTGTTTGTGGTCTCCTCTGCCCATGGGAGGCAAAGAGTCAGTTGACACCCCTCCCATTCCAGGGGGGCCACCAGGCCCAAATCGAGAAGAAGCTACCAAACTCCAAGAGGGCAGAGTCCACACTGGGGTGACACTGGTAAGATGAATCCCAGAGAGGGAGGGTAGAGGCAGAGGTGAAGGAAGCACAGAAGACACCAGGGCTGGGCCCAGCTGGGCTCGGGGGCGGCAGGGACCTTGTCTCCTCTATCGGTGGGATCTCTTGGTCATGGTGGTGGAGATGATCTTGCTGCCAGAACTGCCACAAACACCGCCACCAAACCCAAAGCCACTTCCGGAGCCAGAGCCAAAGCCACTGCCCAGGCCAAACCCAGAGCAGCTTCCTAATCCTCCGCTGATACCCCCAGCACCAGTGCCTCCACCAAACACGGCTGCAGGAGAAAGGGAAAGGATATGGTTATTCCAACAATACTGGCAATCGGGGGGTCTCCGCCCAAACCAGGGTGGACAAACAGCCATAGCAGGGGCAGAAGGTACTTACAGATGCTCATGGCACTCTGGCATTCTCCAGACATTCTATGGGGGAAACAAAGAACAGTGAGTCACAGTAGAACCCTGAGCCATGCTTGGTTCAATAAGCAGGTCTCAAGCACCTATCAATCCTTATGCATCCAAATTAAAGGACTGGATGTGAGCCTGTTGTCTACACTGCCCTGGATCATAATGCACCCATGCCGTACTGAAGCAGGTGGCCCAGCAGAGGTGCAAACTCCTGGTGCTGGGATCTCTCCCTCCCTCACATTCCTGTCCTGCCTTCCCTATCCCACCTGCACTCCTCGCCCTCCAGCAGCTTGCGGTAGGTGGCGATCTCCACATCCAGGGCCAGCTTCACACTCAGGAGCTCCTGGTACTCGCGCAGCATCCGGGCCAGGTCCTCCTTGGCCTTCTGCAGGGCAGCCTCCAGCTCTTTGTACTTGCTGTAGGCATCTTTGAGGGCCAGCTCCCCACGCTGCTCTGCATCAGCCACAGATGCTTGCAGAGTCTGGCACTGTAGACAATAGCATTGAACAGGAAATCATCTGTGTCCTGCTGTCAAGGCCTCGCCACCTGTCCCCTGTCTTGTGCCGGCTTTTATGGGTTAAGATGTCAGGATTCTGTCTGTCCTTTTCCCCACCTACTCTACTCTTATGCATTTCATTTACTCCAACCAGGGCCCACCAATGTCCCCACCAGACTGATTAGCTGAAGATGAGCAAAAAACAATGAAGAAGAGCAGAGAAACCTTATTTACCAGGGTGTCATGTCAGGTTAAGTAGGGTACTGCTGAAAGGACCTGGGTATGGCTTATATAAGGAGTCACAAATCCCCTGCATGCAAGCTCAGGATCTTCTGGCCTGATGCCTGAACTTCTTGTCTACTATGGAGACACCTGTCTTAGGCTCCTGGCCTTGTACCATGGTCAGAAAATGGTGACACTTACCTGCTTCTTGACATTCTCAATCTCAGCCCGCAGCCTCTGGATCAACCTGTTGAGCTCTGAGATCTCACTTTTGGTATTCTTCAGGTTGTCACCATGTTGGTCAACGGAGATCTGGAGTTGTTGGACCTAATATCCAGGAAAACACAGGGAACGAGGGGTCAGGCGTGTTTGGGTAGGGTCTGCTTTCAAGTTAACTCAGCAAGAATAGGCACAGGTGGCAGGGATAATACAAAATGTCATGTAATCTCAAATCAGACCAGAATCAGAGATTCCTGGATGATCAGTTCATCTCTGACTTCTCTTGGGCTTGAGCTGATGGTCACCTGCTCACAGAAATCAAAAGCAGAGCCCCAGAAACCACTCCCATCTTCTGAGAGATCCCTGACACCCACCTTGGTCTGGTACAGGGCCTCAGCCTCAGCCTTGCTCTTCTGGGCAATCTCCTCATACTGGGCACGGACCTCAGCAATGATGCTATCCAGGTCCAGGTCCCGGTTGTTGTCCATGGACAGGACCACGGATGTGTCTGAGACATGCCTCTGCATCTGGGACAGCTCCTGCAGGGAAAATATCTCATGTCAGGCCCCCCAGAGAGTCTTCCCTAATCTCTGACACCAGAAATCCACTGTGGTCATGCAGATGGCCATGCCACAGACTTAGATGGAAGCAGAGCTGGCTGGCATCCCAGTGTGTAGGGAAGGAGAAGAATGGTAAATTTCTATGTAGAAATCAAGTGATTGGTGACAATTCAAGACAGAAAAGTAATGCTTCTAGTCTTCACTGCTCTCTGGGATCCATAAGCCATCCCATGTCAGTAGGTGTTCAGTACGTTGAATAGAAGGGAAGGGAATGGATTCATTTCACCAGGGAAATGCTAGACAGCAAGAAATTCTATCCCATGCAATCTTGAGATCTAATCCTCCTTTCTAAGACAACATCTGGTTTCAAAAACCTCCCGGTTGAGTCTCTCACTTCAACTCTCTCTACCTATGAGCTAGCTGAGAGCACCCTCAGCAAGTAAGGGAGTTGGAGTCCTACTATAAATTCCCCAGCAGCCTCACAGATTCTGGATTCCCTTTTCAAATGCAGGGGATGAAGTCCTCACCGCAGCAAAGAGGACCCTCAAGAAGTTGATCTCATCGTTCAGAGCATCCACCTTGGCCTCCAAATCCACCTTGTTCATGTAGGCGGCGTCCACATCCTGCAGAGGAGGCAGGGGGAAAGAGACAAGATACAGAAATTCCAATAGGGACAAGGGGGTGTTAAGTGACACACAAAGGTGTTCTCAGCAGCCTTTAGGAAAGGCATCTCAGCACCAGGCAAAGTGGCAAGGGACAAATCATTTGACATCCTCTGCCCTCATGACAACTGCAGAAATGGAAGTTAATGATCCAAATGGGCTTTTTCCCCAACTTCAATTCCTTAGGGTCTGGTTCAGTTACCCACTCCTTTGACCACACAGATCTGGATAGTACCAAGTGGGGTAAAGGTGAGGCCAAGATGGACCAAACCCATGATTCAAGCCAAAGACCACTCCCAAGGGAATGGGTACCTCACAGCCTCTCCAGCCCCTCCTTCATGTTTTACCTTCTTGAGGACCACAAAGTCATTCTCTGCAGCTGTGCGCTTGTTGATCTCATCTTCATACCTGGGGGTAAGGATGAGAAGGAGAAGACAGAAGTCCCACAATGAGCTTGTGTTTCCCAGATCTCTGCTGCTGGGTTTCAAACACTTAACTATTTGGAAATATCCAGGTAATTGTCTACATTTTCCCATTTTCATACAAACATTCATTCAACCTACATTTATTAATTCCATGTGTGAGATACCAGTCTAGACCTTGGTTTATTCAGAGAAGTGAAAATCAAACTTAATAAAGACTGTTTTTAAGAGATAAGGTGTGAGGAGGACAACCAACCACAATCTGGTTGGTTTTATTTCTGTAGAAGGGCTGTTCATTTGGTGGATTAAATTATCAGGAATGCTGCCAACACTAGTTCTCTTTCTTTGGTGTGAGAGTGAATAGAGAAAGGGGGTTGGGATTTTCTCAGCTCCATCCCATAGTGAATCTAATAAGACCTACTATGTAATAAATGCTCATTATATGTCCAGTGCTATGCTACCTGCTTTCTCAATCTCATTTAATTCCATTTAATTCTAAAAAGTTAGGGTTATTATCCCCATTTTAAAGATGAAGAAAAACAAGGCTCAGAGAGGTTAAGCAAGTTACCCAAGAGCACGTAACTTGTAAGTGGAGGACTCAGTATTCAAACAAGGACTATCTGCCTCTACAACCTGTATTCTTCTGACCATACTACACCCCTTCTCATCTGTATGGTTTCTGATCTTGCTTGTATATGGCAAGCCCAACTCCCTGAATGTATCACTCATTTTCAGTTTGGGGCAACTCAGGGTTACTAGGCCACACCCCATTAGAAAGGGCCCATGTAGATGCAGGGGCACAAACTAGGGAACCTTCTTGACCCTTTTGGGATCTCTTGAGAGCTTGAATTCTAAATGACTGGACAGGAGCCCAGGAGCCTGGGGCATGGCTGGGCAGACTTTCTCAGGTGGCATCCCTCTATCCTCCATACATACTTGGTCTTGAAGTCCTCCACACTGTCCTGTGTGGTCTTCAGCTCAGACTGCAGGCGTCCTTTGTCACTGACCAAGGTATCCAACTGCTTTCTCAGGGCACTGATGTAGGCCTCAAAGAGAGGCTCAAGGTTTTTGCTGGATGTGGTGGTCGTCTGCTGCTGGAGGAGGTTCCACTTGGTCTCCAAGACCTTATTCTGTTGCTCCAAGAACCGCACCTGTGTTTTTAAAAGGCACCAACCAACCAATGAGGACCTGAAGCTTTGGCAGGAGGACTGGCCAAGGCCACCCAGGTGACCCAAGAGCCATGCAAGTAGGGCCACCATGTTGCAACTCCAGGCACCATCCACTGGGGTCAACATGGTGGCCCTGCTCCATGGCAGCAAATGAGCCACATGTGTTGTGGAGAACAGAGGACAGCCAGAGAGCCACAGGGCCTGACTACGCCACAAGTACAACCTCTTGACCCCAGGGATCCAGAGGCCCTGGGGGGAGGTGCCGAGAAGAACACTGAACTTCTAGGAAATAATAAAATAAACAAAACTAGGAGATACAACCACAGTCTGGGGACTCCTGCATCAAAGTGATCCTGACCCAAGGCAAAGGAATGATAAATTCACTGACAATTTTTAAAATAAATGGACCTGGGGCGCCTGGGTGGCTCAGTTGGTTAAGCGACTGCCTTCGGCTCAGGTCATGATCCTGGAGTCCCTGCATCGAGTCCCGCATCGGGCTCCCTGCTCGGCAGGAAGTCTGCTTTGCCCTCCGACCCTATCCCCTCTCATGTGTTCTCTCTCATTCTCTCTGTCTCAAATAAATAAATAAAATCTTTAAAAATAAATAAAAATAAAGTAAAATAAAATAAATGGACCTGGTGTGTCTCTTTAAACCTGTGTACAATTGAGTCTGAATAGTTAAAGATCAAGGCCCTAGACACATTCTGAGTCTCAGCCAGGCTCACCCTGCAAGGGGACGTCCCAGAACTCTCCCTCTCTCTGTAAAGACATCTAACCAGATAAACCAGGATAGCAGCTGAGCATGATATTCCCACTATGTTCTTCAGAGCTGAAAGAAAAGCAGGTGAGGGCGACTGATCACAGTCTGAACCCAAAAGGTGAGATGAGGGGAGATGAGACAAGGAATCACCAGACCCTGGGTCTTGGTTTTATATCTGTATGTCCTGGAGTCACCATAAAGCCCCTTTAAGCTAGTGATGGTTTATTCAACTAGCAAGAAGAGCAAGCACTTCCACTCAGTCTACTTCAAGATGGTTCAATCTTGCCCCATTCATCTAAGAGGACTAAGACCGATGCACAGAGAGCCAGGGCATCCTTGACTGAGTGGCTATACTCATCCACTCAATCATTAATCTCCGGGTGACTCAGCAATCTGGGCTAATCTGCTTGCTGTCATCCATCATACTTGGCTGCAGTTGAGCTTAAAAGACTTGATTCTCTAGACTTTGCATAGAAAAGGAAGTTGGATTACAAAAAGAAAAGGAGAGATCCCTTCTCTCTTCAAACAGATCCAGAAATGAGCAATTTTGTTCAGGGTCGGGAGGATGAAGGAGATGACCCCCCAAGGTCCTATTGGGACCCAGTCTGTCATTGGCATCAGTCCCTTTTTCATTTGGGAAACCAGCCTGGTTTTCTTCCGCTCCTACAACAGAAGTGTCAATAGTTAAATTATTACGTTAACTATAATTATAGTTAATTTTTAAATTATTAACCATGTTATTTCTGAAACTAAAATCTGAGGAAAAGCTGGGATGCCTGGATTCAGAAAAGTTGAGCGATTTGCCCAGTATACACAGCACATCTAGGAAGACTCCAAACATTGCTTTGGTCTGAGCAGCCTGTGCATTGCTCCCACCAGCCATGCACAAAAGAGGAAGACACAAAAGGACAGGGATTCCCCTTAAACAGCTGGAACATGGAGGCCCAGAGAATTTCAGTGGTTTGCAATGCTGCTGCAGGCTCAGGTCTGAGATCCCAGGACTCTGGAACCCTGGTTTCTACCACCTTATCTGGCCAAGGGGACAGCTCACCTTGTCGATGAAGGAGGCAAACTTGTTGTTGAGGGTCTTGATCTGCTCCCGCTCCTCAGTCCGGACCTTCTGGATCTCAGGGTCGATCTCCACGTGGAGTGGGGTCAGCAGGCTCTGGTTGATGGTGACCTCCTGAATCCCACCAGCAGGACAGGCGGGGAAGGCAGGACCACCCCATCCACTGAAGGAACCCCCAAATCCACTACCAAAGCTGCCGGCACCAAAACCTCCAGCAGCCCCAAAGCCAGCGCCTTGTCGGGACCCAGCCATGCTGATGGCGATGCTCTTCCTCCCCCCAAGGTTGTAGAGGCTCCTGCTGCCGAAGCCTCCAGAGGAGCAGCGGCCCGTGCCCCCAAACATGGACACTGAGCTGAATGCAGCCCTCTTGCCCCCACCGACGACAGCTGAGCCACAGCTAAAGCCCCGGGACCCGCCTCGGACACACTGCTGTCTGGTGATCATGGCTGGAGGGAGGAGAGCGAGCTTGGAGTTGTCAGAGAAATACAAGGGGCCAGGCCTGTGAATGTTGCAGCCCTAGCCTGGGTCTCTTATATGTGCTGGAGCAGCAGGGCTTGGTTGCAGGGGCATAAAGGGAAAAATCTGAAACATCTCTGGGCTTGGCCTTTGGCACAGGCCCATCCTTCTCGTACCTGCTGAGTATGTCACTAAATACACCTACAGATGTCATTCGGAGGGCACAGTTTACAGAATCCCAATACACTCCCCTCCGGGAGAACTTGAACCAGTGCTCCAGGTCCTCCTGAATCACAGGTCCCTGCCCAGGCCCAGCCCTTCGGGCCCGCCACTCACTGCACTTCCATCTCGACAGCCTCCCTGGGGACCCTGGCTCCCCACAACATGGCCCATTGCCCATTCTCTCACTCCACAGAGTTTGGAAACTGAGGGCCTGGATTCAAGAACACAGCCCACGCTTACCTGCTCTGCAAACCTGGAGCAGGTCACCGGCTGGGGCTCAGTTGCTTCACCCAGAAACTGGAAATAATACAAACATTTACCTTCACCTCTTCTCAAGATGCAGGGGGATGATCATCATTGTAAACTGTCAGAAGCTGCACCTATATTTATTACCATCATTATTATTCCTCCATCTGCACTCAGCCCCACATGCACCTACAAAAGAAGAAATCCATAGTCCAGCCTTAGAACCTTCCAAACCTAGATCAAGATTCACCTCAACCTGACACAGTTGTTGAGGACCTACTATGTGCCCATTGCAGAGCTGGGGACTGAAGAGAGCTAACTGCCTTGGGCCCTCAAGAATCCCATTCTTTCTCCAGCCTCTGTTTGGGTCTATGTAGGAGTCTAGATCAGCGTTCTCCAGTCTGGGTCCCTATTGGGTGAGCCCCACTGCTCCGTTTGCTGCCCACATGTTTGCTTGGCCCCACCAGGACAGAGCATGTTCTGTTTTCCCATAATGATCCCAGCGTTCGGGGCAGGAGTTTGTAATCCTTTTGGTGCTGAGGACCCCTTTGGCAGAATAGCGACACCCATGAGCCCCTTTTCAGGGCAATGTTTTTAAATGCAAAATCCTAGGTGTTAAGCCCTAACTTAAATTCTTCCCCACTGAGTGACATGGACCTGTGTTCAAATCCCACCTTTTGCCACTAACAAGCCAAACTCATTCAGCCCATCCTCTCATTTCTAAAGGGACCCCGCAGCACCTAGCACATAGTAGGTCAGTGGACATTCATTCTTACCCTGCCCAAACTTTGCCATTGCCACTTAGGATAAGAAATTAGACAGATCTGCGGCCCTCCCCCTCTTCTAAAGCCCTGATAAGACTGCCATTCTAAATCTGGGGAACAGCAGTGATCAGGGCCTGGGTAATTCCCACAGGCCCGAGCTGACCCTGACCGACTGAAAGCTGGCAGAAAGGACTAGCTCCCTCCCTGCAAAGAGAAAGGGCAGGGCCCATGAGGTGCAAAGAGGGAGGTCAGTGGATCCAGTTCTCGGGGATGGGGCTGCAGGGAAGACTGGACCGCCTGGGAGCTCCCTCCTCTCCCCACCCCCACCCCCACCCCCTCTCCCTGCCCCCCTCTTACCTCTACCTCTGGTCTGCACCCCTCCCTTGGCACCCCCCACCTCAGCCTTTGCTCAGCTCCACCCGCCCCAGCCCAGGAGACCTCTAAATAGATGGAGGGTGGGTGGAGAAGCCGTGGCAGCGAGGCCAGGAGGCCCCTAGGCTCCATCAAAGGTCCACGGAAGAAAGCCCAATGGGTAGTCCATCCACCTGCAGTAAGTGAGCATCCTAGAGTCAGGACCACCTCCTATAAGGGATGCAGCGGAACCTTCACTCCTTCTTTCAGTGAGTATTTATTGAGTGCCAGCTTTGTGCCAGCCCTGTGCCAAGTGCTTTATACCCATGGCACCATTCTACCTTCCTAAAAGGTCTCCGAGGGGTCACACAGTCACACGTGGTGGAGCCAGGACTTGAACTCACACCAATCTGGTCCCAAAGGCTCTGCACCCCCAGCCTCTCACTGTATCATCCTGCCTAGTATGAAGTCAGTTGTCTAATTTCTACAGCAGCCAATCCAGAATCAGGCACCTGAACAAACCTAACCGAACTGACCATTCAGGTCAAGGGGGCTCTGAGGGCACTGATATCCCAGGGTCTACTGACTTCCACCCTGACCCCAGGCGTGGGCAGGGCTGGGAAGGAAGATGGAGCTACTCTAGGTATCTGGGGCTGCCGCTATGGGAACAGAGGAGATCTGGCAGCAACCCCCGCCTTGGAAAGCTGAAGTCTGATTCTCAGCTGTCCTGCCCCGAGAGGAGATGAGAAGGCCACCAGGATCACAGCCTGAGTGAGGGCCCGGAGCTCAGACCCTCTGCACCTCCCACTCACCGCTCCGTTCTCTTGCCCCTGGAGGGTTGATGAGAACTTTCATGGGCTAGGAGGAGGGTTTGCATCTGCAAAGGTGAAGCCCCAAGGTGGCTCCTGATGGCTCCTGGTGGCTCTCCCGCTCCCCCTGCTTATGCTCTCTCTCTGTCAAATAAATAAATAAAATATTAAAAAAGAAAGAAAGAAAGAAAGTAGGGGTAGAAGGGATTGGGGGGCAGGGATAATATATAATATATAATCAATCTAATTTTGTGCCTGTGGGTACTTCTCAATTGAGGTACTTCTCATGAAGCTAACGCTAAATCAAGGCACATACCATCCTGAGATTTAAAGAAAAATAAGACAAGGGGAAGGCCGTAGTGCTTTACAGATAGAAGGGACTCTCGTTTAGAGCTGCCATTATGTGCTGGACACCAGGTGCCTTTCTTAGAACAATTCCACTCCTCACAACAACCCTGGAAAGAGGTGGTGCTATGCTCAGTTTAGAGCTGCAGACTTTGAGGCTCAGAGAGGTTACGTAACTTGCCTGGGCTCACACAGCTAGGACGTGATAGCAGTGGGAAGCCAGACCTCTGGGTCTAACTGCAAAGCTTGTGACCTTAACCTCTACACCACAGTGCTTTACATCAGTGACTCTGCCCCACATGATACCTGCAGAAAAAAAAAACCAGCATCTTCTACAGACCGTAGCTTATGATCCACCAGAACGGCAACAGGTCTTGACCAGCACGCTGCATATTCTGCAGAGCTGTCTCTGCTCCTTCTGTCCTTGCTTTTGTCATATGATAGGTTGCTCGGTGTAGGTGACCCTGCCCTTGCAAGTATCCAATAAGGTAGGACGTCGTCCCGAGGGGCCAATTCTGTGTCCTTCAATTAACCAAATCCAAATTAACTTAATTACGAATCCTACAATAAACCCAAACCAAACAGGAAGAAAATTCCAGACAAGAGCCATATTCTGTGGCTTTATTAAGTCAGAATTGTCAGAAGTTCACAAAACCTCAAACTGTAGCCTGCAAAATTGAGGGTAGACATATGGTCGGTCTGCAAGAGGGATTTCACCCTCCAATGAGAGAGGCAGCGATGGGGGTCTTTCCCTGGAAAAAGGAGAAACCTGCTGCCCATCCTGGGCTGGAGTCAGGAGACTGGACGAGGCGACTCTAGCAGACCGCAGTGGCTAGAAGCTGGTCCCCAGCCCACCCCCACAGCTTCCACTGCTGTCCTCCATGACCCTCCCTCACCTGGCGCTGTTCCTGACTTTATCAAAGAGGATGAGCAGCTGACAGGGGTGTGAAGCAGAGGCGGGAGGGAGGGTTTGCTCTGGGCTTTCAGCTTGGGATTATGGGGATCCCGAGGTCTTTCACTCAGCCCCGAAGCTGCTGTGTGCTGTGAGAAGCGCCCCCACCCTCCCTGGCCGGTCTGTGCCCTGTCACCGGGCCTCGGCCGCCACATGGGGTCTGAGTCACTCTTTGGGGAGCCAGAGCCAATTGGGGATTAGAGACTCTAAAGAAAAGGACCAGTCAGCATTTCGGGAAGGGGCCAGGGAGATCAGTGAGAGGTGGGACTCCTACATCCCGGGGTGGGGGGAAGGGTTCTGTGCACGGGGTCTCCCCTTTCCCACCCTGGGCATGAGCAAGCAGGGGTTACCTGACACATTTTGACAGCAAAGCCATTCTTGTCATCAAAACCATGCCTGGCCCCATTTGTAAAACAGACAAAAGGAGATATGCTCCGATCGGTGCAGAGCGGAGGGCTGTGAGGTTCTCACCCACTGCCTGCACCCCTGAGCAGCCCCTGGGGTCCTCAGGCTCCAGGAACTTGGTGTGGGAACCCCTGTGTCCAGGCCATTCCCAGTCTTCAACGAGTATTTCTAAGTAATATGTTGTTGTCAGTGGAGCTTCCTGACAAGTGATATAATCTTGGAGTGTTATTGCATGATAATCCAAATGTCTCCATTTAGGTTTTAAGCTCTAAAATATAATTTCAATGAAACCATCTGCTTGTTTTACTCTACCATGCGCAAGCTCCCCAGGGCTCTCTACCTGTTTTCTCACCTATAAAATGAAAAGTTTGGACTAGATCCCATCCAAAATCCCTTCCAGCTCCAGTACCCCCTGCTTCTCTGTTTCTTTTTCTATAAAAGTGGCATAACCCAGTTGTTAAGAACTTGGGCTCTGGAATCGGATTGCTTAGGTTCCATACCCAGCTCTGCTACTTACTGGCTGTGTGACCTTAGACGAGTTACTTAGCCATTCTGTACCTCAATGTCCTCTTCTGCAAGATGTACTTCTATCAGAGGCTGTTGTGAAGAGTGATTAGTTAGAGGGTTAACAGCAGTTCCAGCCCACAGCAAGCACTCCGTGAACATTAGCTATCATTCCTAGAAGGTGTCGGACATGGGGGGTGTTCTACACTCCAACCCCTAGAAGAGAAGCATCGCTCTGTAAGTGTGACTGTTTCCCAAGCTAGAGACCACTCAGGTTGGTAACCAGGTGAGCTGGTTTTGCTAAGTGCTAAGACTTTATATTCCTAAGCTGTGGTTTAGGGTTTGGCTCAAAATCCCTCTGCTGGCCTTCCCGTAACCCTGGAGGAAGTTTTCACAGGGCATGTCTGGGCTCTTCCAAGGAGGACGGGGTGGCCAGGCTCAGAATGCTGGCAATATCAAGAAGGATTCATTCCAACAGGAGTTCTAAGGTTGCCCAGGAAGAGGTGGGTACAACGATAGCCTCGACTCAGGCACACTGATTTGGCGGCAGGGTTTTGGGGTTGTGGAGGGCATAGACCAGTTGGGTGTGGAATGAGGAGTGGGGTCCAGGCTTAGAGTAGGGAGCTGTGAAGATGGAGAGGAAAAGGGGTGACTCAGAGAGACATGATAGGGAAAGGACCAATAAGATTTGGAGAGAAAGGTGGGCGCCTGGGTGGCTCAGTTGGTTAAGCGACTGCCTTCGGCTCAGGTCACGATCCTGGAGTCCCAGGATCGAGTCCCGCATCGGGCTCCCTGCTCGGCAGGGAGTCTGCTTCTCCCTCTGCCCCTCCCCCCTCTCATGTGCTCTCTCTCATTCTCTCTCTCTGAAATAAATACATAAAATCTTTAAAAAAAAAAAAGATTTGGAGAGAAAGGGACGCAGGGGTGGGACAGAGGTAGCCTCATGGAGAAAGGGCACAGGGCTTGAAATCAGCAGCCCTTGACACCACTAACCAGCTATATGGCTGCTGGTGCAAGAGTTAACTTCTGTGTGCCTTAATTGCCTCACCTGTAAAATGGGCTATCACGTGCTCCCCCTACTGACTTCTGCGACTGCTTGAAAGTCACGGGCAAAGTAATATATTTCTGAACCACAAAGTCCAATTAAAATGTGGATTTTTTCCAGTTTTTATTAAGATATAATTGACACACAACTGTTTAAGGTGTAGAGCAGAATGACTTGGCATATGTGTCTATTGCAAAGTGATTATCAAAATAAGATTAATTAACATCTATCACCTACATAGTTACAAAAAAACTTTTTCCTTCTGATGAGAACTTTCAGGACTTACCCTCATAGCAAATTTCCATACAGCATTGTTAACTATAGTTATTATTTTGTACATTACATACCCAGAATATATTTCTCTTATAACTGGAAGTTTGCACCCTCTGACCACTTTCATTCAATTCCCCCTTCCCCCAGCCCTCACTTCTGGTAATCACACATCTGATCTCTTTATCAGACATTTTTTTTTAGATTCCACAAATAAACAAGAGCATACAGTATTTGTCTTTCTCTGTCTGACTTATTTCGCTTAGCATAATGTCCCCAAGGTCCATCCATTTTGTCTCAAATGTCAGGATTGCCTTCTTTTTTATGGCTGAATAGTATTCTGTTGTATTATATACCACATGTTCTTTAGCCACTCATCCACTGATGAACACTTAGGTTGTTGCATGTGTTGGCCATTGTAAATGATGCTGCCATGAACATGGGGGTACAGAGATCTCCAGCATCGTGATTTTGTTTCCTTCAGATATATTCCCAGAAGTGGAATTCTAGATCATATGGTAGTTCTATTTTTAACTTTTTTAAAAATTTTATTATGTTAATCACCATACATTACATTATTAGTTTTTTATGTCGTGTTCCATGATTCATTGTTTGCGTGTAACACCCAGTGCTCCATGCAGAACGTGCCCTCCTCAATACCCACCACCAGGCTAACCCATCCCCCCACCCCCCTCCCCTCTAGAACCCTCAGTTTGTTTCTCAGAGTCCATAGTCTCTCATGGTTTATATCCCCCTTCAATCCTCCCCTTCATTTTTCCCTTCCTACTATCTTCTTTTTTTTAACATAAAATGTATCATTTGTTTCAGAGGTACAGGTCTGTGATTCATCAGTCTCACACAATTCACAGCGCTCACCATAGCACATACCCTCCCCCATGTCTATCACCCAGCCACCCCATCCCTCCCACCCCTCTCCACTCCAGCAACCCTCAGTTTGTTTCCTGAGATTAAGAATTCCTCATATCAGTGAGGTCATATGATACTTGTCTTTCTCTGATTGACTTATTTCGCTCAGCATATTACCCTCCAGTTCCATCCACGTTGTTGCAAATGGCAAGATTTCATTTCTTTTGATGGCTGCATAATATTCCATTGTATATATATACACCAAATCTTCTTTATCCATTCATCTGTCGATGGACATCTTGGCTCTGTCCAGAGTTTGGCTATTGTGTTTTTATCCCAAAGATACAAATGTAGGGATACGAAGGGGTACGTGCACCCAGATGTTTATAGCAATATTTTTAACTTTTTGAGGCCCCTGCACACTGTTTTTCATAGTGGCTCCACCAGTTCACATTCCCACCAGCAGTGCACAGGGTTCCCTTCATCTCCACATCGACACTAGCATTTGGTCCCTCTTGTCTTTCTGATGAGAGCCATCCGAACAAGCATGGGGTGCTATCTCATTGTGGTTTTGATTTGCATTTCCCTGATGATGAGTGACATTGAACACCTTTTCATGTACCTGTTGGCTATTTGAATATCTTCTTTGGGAAAATGTCTGTTCAGGTCCTCTGCCCATTTTTTCATGGGATTATTTGGATTTTCTGCTTTTGAGTTGTATAAGTTATTTATATATTTTGGATATGAACCCCTTATCAGATATATGATTTGCAAATATTTTTTTCCCAATCCATGGGAGGCCTTTTCATTTTGTTGATTATTTCTTTTGCTGTGTGGAAGCTTTTTACTTTGATATAGTCCCACTTATTTTTTATTTTGTTGTTTACACTTTAGGTGTCATATCCTAAAAAAGATCATTGCCAAGACCCCTGTCAAGAAACTTTTTCCCTATGTTTTCTTCTAGGAGCTTTATGGTTTTAAGTCTTACATTTAAGTCTTTAATCCACTAAAGAGTTAATTTTTGTGAGTAGCATAAAATAGTTTTATTCTTTTACATGTGAATATCCAATTTTCCCAGCATCATTTGTTTGAATAGACTGTCTTTTCTCCACTGAGTATTCTTGGCTCCTTGGTCAAATTTTAGTTGACTATATATGCATGAATGGATTATTTTTGGACTCTTGATTCTGTTCTATTGGTCTCTGTGTCTGTTTTTATGTTGGTACCATACTGTTTTGATTAGTATAGCTTTATAATATAGTTTGAAATCAGGAAGTGTGATGCCTCCAGCTTTGTTCTTCTTTCTCAGGATTGCTTTGACTATTCTTTTATAGTTCCACAGAAAATTTACTATTGTTTTTTCTATTTCTGTAAAAAAAAAAAAGCTATTGGAATCTTGATAGGGATTGCATTGAATCTACAGATGGCTTTGGGTAGTATGGCAGGTTTAACAATATTAATTCTTCCAATCCATACACACAGATATCTTTCCATGTGTTTATATCTTCTCCAATTTCTTTCATCAATGTCTTACAGTTTCCAGTGTACAGATCTTTCTCTTCCTTGGTTAAATTTATTCCTAAATATTTTGTTGGTTTTGATGCTATTGTAAATGGGATCATTTTCATAATTTCTCTTTCAGATAATTCATTGTTAGTGTATAGGAACACTACTGATTTTTGTATATTGATTTTGTATCCTTCAATTTTACTAAATTCATTGATTAGATCTAAGGTTATTTGGTAGAGTCTTTAAGATTTTCTATATATAAAGTCATATCATCTACAAAGAGAGACAATCTTACTTCTTCCTTTTCCAATTCTGATGGCTTCATTTTTTTTTTCTTGCCTGATTTCTCAGGTAAGGATTGCCAGTCCTTTGTTAAATAGGAGCCATAAGAGTGGGCACCCTTGTCTTGATCCTGGTCTTAGAGGAAAAGTTTTTAACCTTTCACCACTGGGTATGATGTTAGCTGTGGGCTTATTATACATGGCCTTGCTTGTTGATAGTTTTTATCATGAATGGGTGTTGAGTTTTTTTAAAAGCTTTTTCTGCATTTATTGAGATGATCAGATGATTTTTATCTTTCATTATATTAATGTGATATGTAACATTTATTGATTTGCGTATGTTGAACCAACTTTGTATGCCAGGGATGAGTCCCACTTGATCATGGTGTATGGTCCTTTTAATGTGCTGCTGAATTCAGCTTGCTAGTATTTTCCTTTTATTTTTGTTTTTTATTTTTTTAGTAGTTTCAGAGGTAGAATTTAATCATTCATCAATGGCATATTACACCCAGTGGTCATTACATCAAGTGCCCTCCTTAATGCCCATCACCCAATTATTCTTCCCTCCCACCCACCTCCCCTCTAGCAACCTTCAGTTTGTTTCCTAGAGTTCATGGTCTCTTACGGTTTGCTTCCCTCTCAATTTTCATCTTATTTTATTTTTCCTTCCCTTCCCCTATGTTCATCTTTAAATTCCACATATGAATGAAATCATATGGTATTTGTTTTTCTCTGACTGACTTATTTCGCTCTAGTTCTGTCCATGTCATTGCAAATGGCAAGATTTCATTCTTTTTGATGGCTGAGCAATATTCCATTGCATATATACACACCACATTTTCTTTATCCCTTCATCTGTCAATGGACATTTGGGTTCTGTCCATATTTGGCTATTGTGGACATTGTTGCTATAAACATTGGGGTACATGTGTCCCTTCAAATCACTATGTTTGTGTCCTTTGGATAAATACCTAGTAGTACAGTTGCTGGGTCTCTACTTTTAACTTTCTGAGGAACCTCCATACTGTTTTCCAGAGTAGCTGCACCAGCTTGCATTCCCACCAACAGTGTAAGAGGGTTCCCCTTTCTCCACATCCTCACCAACATCTGTCGTTTCCAGACTTGTTAATTTTAGCCATTCCGACTGGTGTGAAGTGGTATCTCATTGTGGTTTTTATTTGTATTTCCCTGATGCCAAGTGATGTTGAGCATTTTTTCATGTGTCCGTTGGCCATTTGTATGTCTTGTTTGGAGAAATGTCTATTCATGTCTACTGCCCATTTCTTGACTGGATTCTTTGTTTTCTGGGTGTTGAGTTTGATAAGTTCTTTATAGATTTTGGACACTAGCCTTTTATCTGATAAGACATTTGCAAATCTCTTATCCCATTCCGTAGCTGGCCTTTTGGTTTTGTCGACTGTTTCCTTGGCTGTGCAAAAGCTTTTTATCTTGATGAAGTCCCAATAGTTCATTTTGCTTTTGTTTCTCTTTTCTTTGGAGATGTGTCTAGCAAGAAGTTGTTGCTAGTATTTTCTTGAGAATTTTTGCATCTATATTCATTGATGGCCTGGTAAAATGAGTTTGGGAGTGACCCCTTCTCTTCTATTTTTTAGAAGAGTTTGAAAAGGATTGGATTCATCCTTCTTTAAATGTTCAGTGAAATCCACCAGTGAAGCCATCTGGTCCTGGACTTCTCTTTGTTAGGAAATTTTTGATGACTGATTCAATCTCCCGACAAGTAACTGGTCTACTCAGATTTTCTATATCTTTCTGATTCAGTCTTAGTAGGTTGTATGTTTCTAGGAGTGTAGCCATTTCTTGTAGGATGCCCAGATTGTTGTCATGTAGATGTTCAGAGGAGCCTTTTATGATCCTTTGCATTTCTATGTTATCAGTGATTGCACCTCCTTTTTCATTTATAATTTTGTTAATTTGGATCTTCTCTCTCTTTTCCTTGGTGAGTCTAGCTAAGGGTTTGTCTATTTTATCTCTTCAAAAAAGCAACTCTTAGTTTGGTTAATCTTTCCTATTCCTTATTTCATTTATTTCTGCTGTAATCTATCATTTCTTTCCTTCTGCTAAATTTGAGCTTAGTTTGTTGTTCATCTTCTAGTTCCTTGAAGTGTCAAGTTAGGTGGTTTATTTGAGGTCTTTCTGGTTTCTTGCTGTATGTGTTTATGGCTATAAAATTCCCTCTGAGAACTGCTTGTATGGCATCCCATAAGGTTTAGTTTGTTATTTTTCCATTTCTGTTTGTCTCAAGATACTTTCTTATTTCTCCTTTAATTTCTTTTTTAATCCATTGGTTGTTGAGGAAAATGCTGTTTAATTTCCACATGTTCACGAATTTCTCACTTTCCTCCTGTTATTGACTTCTAGGTTCATACCATCAAGGCCAGAGAAGATACTTGGTATGATTTCAGTCTTCCTGGATTTGCTAAGACTGGTTTTGTGGCCTGACATATGATCTATCCTAGAAAACGTTCCATGTGTGCTTGAGAAAAATATGTATCCTGCTATTGTTAGGAAAATGTAGATTCTTATTGATGACCAGGTATGAAGGCTGAGAGAGAAGCCATCGGACTGCTCAGTGATAAGTTAGGTGGGAAACCAGGAGCCAGAGGGAGGGGAAGCAAAGGAACTGGTCCTATTAAGACCCTCATTAGCCAGGGGCTTTACACATATTCTCATCACACCTTGCTTTTACAAAGGAGGAAAGTGGGGCTCAGAGAATTTAAGTGACTTGCCCAGGGTCACACAGTAACTGGCAGAACTGGGATTTAAACCCAAGTCTGCCCAGTTCTGAAGCCCAGGATCTCTCCACTGAACAATCATGCTGCCTGCCCCACAGAGTTAGCAGAGGACTCAGTGGCATCAGGGGATGGGCTGGTAATAGGCATCTGCTCAGTGGCCGGGTCCTGCCTTGAACAACTTATATATTTCTTCAAGCCTTCTCCTGTGAGCTCCACAAAGGAGAGAGTAAGAGCCAAGGCCTACAGTGGTAATGGTATCAGCTGGTGTGCTTCTAGCATGGTGAGTAGCATGGGGCATGGTGAGCGTGTGGTTGGCAATTTCAGTCCCCCAGGCAGGACAGACTGGAGCCACAGACAGCTAGCAGCAGTTGCCATTTATTGAGATACATCACAGGCACAGACAGGAGAGCCAGGCATGGATAGATTCAGAGAGGGGTTGAGTCTGGTGGAGACTGGGGAGGTTGAAAGGCCTTCGGGGACCACTCCCAACTTTCCTCCTTCCTCCCCCAGCCTTCCCTGAATGCAGGCAGAAGAATAGAGGAATTGAGAGAAATCCAACCTCTCTCAGTGGTCAAAAGGTCACCCCCAAATCACTCAAATACATCACTCAAGGTGGTGGCCTTAACTTCCCCTCCCATCACATTGCAAAAGCAAGGAGAAAATGTGGGTAGATTTGAACCTTCCCAAAATGCAGGTCACAGGCAAAGAGTCTGGCATGCAAATACACCGGACCTGTGGTCCTGGGGCTGTTCCCGCTCCTATGGAGGCGGGTGGGGAGGGCAGCAGAGGTGGGGTGAGTAGAGCAAAAAGGAAACTGCAGGGGCCCCAGCTTGCACTGCTGGGCAGCTAATACCTCCGGCTCGACGTCTTGACCGTGGTGGTCTTCCTCAGGATGGAGGTGCCCCCAGAGACGGGCCCTCCCTTGACAGTGCCGTAGCCCACATTGGTGCCGAATCCACCCTTGCCAGCACCCCCTCCCCCGCCCAGGGACATGCCACCCCCGAAGCCAGCCGCACCGCCTCCGCACACCGTGGTGGAGTTGCCAGTCACCGCTGCAAGGCAAAGGGTCTGGGTGAGGCAGGGCAGCCACGCTGGAAGAGGGAGGGGGACTTGCAGAAGCCAGTGAGGGACGGGAACACAAGCAGGCAGTGGAGCCGTAGGAAACTGATGGGGAAGGTGGGGCAGGAAGCTCATTCTTTGGGAACCCCTGAACTTGTCTCCAGGGGCTCAGGTGGAGGGCAATGTCCTTCTGGCCAAGGACAGATTGAGTGGATGGAGCAGAGGACCGGGGCTGGGCGTGGGGTAGGGCATGGCAGCAAAATACTCACAAATGCTGACTGCACTGGGACATTCTCCAGACATCCTGAAGAAACAGAAAGATCAGGAGAAGGGTCAGTGGTCCCTGGAGCCCAAGTGAAAACGCTCCCCCTCCTTCCTGCCTCCCACTCTCTGCCTTCACGGTGGATCAACTCAGTGGGTCAACTCTCGAGCCAGGGCTCACAAGACAAGACCAGAAGATGTGAGAAACACGTGCACGTGGCTGTGCTGGGCCTCACAGACCTTCTTGCAGGTGCGACAGAGAAAGCAGAGCCACAGCAGGCCAAGTGGCCCCCTCCTCCCCTGTCCTTGTCCTGCCTTCCCTCTGCATGCACATCATGGACAGCAAAGCTCATGCCAAAACAAAGCTTCCTGGTTTCTGGCTCAAGTGACTTTCTTTACATCTCATGCCTTCCCAAGGACAGAGATGATTAATTTTTTTTTTTTTTCAAAACTTCAAAGGTGGTGGAATCTGGTATTGGAAGAAGCCTCACTTCTGCAGGGCTGCCGACCACCGTAAGGATTACTGATTGTCGTGCCAACCGAGGAGAGGCGCAGCAGAGGCCGTGAACACAAATGGAGTCTCCCGTGGGTGATGAGTTAGGAGCCCAGCTCCCTGGTTCCTCCCTTCTTGCCCTACCCCCAGCACAGAACCGACGATGACACGGGCTCTCCCACAGGCAGGGCAGGAAAGGCCTCTGAATCAGGGCAGGAGGGGGCCCCCACCTGCTCTCCTCGCCCTCCAGCAGCTTGCAGTAGGTGGCGATCTCCACATCCAGGGCCAGCTTCACGTTCATAAGAGCCTGGTAGTCGCGCAGCAGCCGAGCCAGGTCCTCCTTGGCCTGGTGCAGGGCCATGTCCAGGTCCCCAAGCTTCTTCTGAGCATCCTTCAATGCCATATCCCCATGCTGCTCCGCTTCTGCGATGGCCATCTGCAGTTGCTGGCACTGCCCAAGGGATGAGAGGTGTTGGGAACACCCTCCAGGGTCATCACATCCATCTCTCTGCCCTCAAACCAGACATCACCATTCCCCATCCGTCCCCCCCTCAACCCCAACTGAGAAAGAAGGAAAGGAGAAATATTCATCTCAGAGAAGAGATACTATTACACAAGCAGGGTCATGTAGCACCACTGGGAAAGTCCTTACTGAAGTCTAATCTTAGTCCCTCCTGCTGCAACTCAGCCCAGTGCTTCAAAGAGATAGAATAAAGAATATAACCTCACCATTAACCAGATGCTTCACTCTGATCTGGGGAAAAACCCAAGCTTTTTAGCCACATCCTAGAGGGAATCAGCACCTATGACCTGGACACTTGAACTGTCAGCCTCCTGCTCCGACCTCCTGGAGATAGGCTCAATCTCCTTGGAGGAGATCATCCCACCTGCTCCACCACTAATATGCAATGTGACCTTGGACAAGTTCTTATCATTCTCCGGGCCTGTTTCTTATCCTGTAAAAGGAGTGTGTTGCTCTTAATGGTCCAGCGTTTGAGTGTGTCCCATCCATCAGGAAAAGAGCAGTTCTCACCCCTCAGCGTGACAATGAAAAGGTCACCACCTCTGCCAACCCAGGCCTGATCCCCAGGCTCCCAACCAAAGGCTCACCTGCTTCTTAACTGCATCCACCTCACCCTGCAGCCTCTGGACAGTGCGGGTGAGCTCAGCAATCTCATTCTTAGTGTCCCGCAGGTTGTCCCCATGCTTCCCAGCTGTCACCTGCAGCTCTTCATACTGGAGACCAAAAAAGTCTCAGTGATCTGTCAGTTCCAAGCCCTCCTGGGTAACTAGTGGCCCCAGGCCCACCCTTACAGCGAGAGCCCCACACCCTCACCCCCACCCCCACCCCGTGTAGGCTGGGTGTGTCTGGCCCCAGGCCTCTCACAATGGCGGAAGTTCTGTCTGTCCCAGCCCACACACCTGACCAGCCATTCTTCTCACCTTGATCTGGTACCAAGCCTCAGCCTCAGCCCTGCTCCTCTGGGCAATCAGCTCATACTGGGCCTTGACCTCAGCAATGATGCTGTCCAGGTCAAGTCTGCGATTGTTGTCCATGGAAAGGACCACACTGGTGTCAGACACGTGGGTCTGCGCTTGGCTCAGCTCCTGCAGAAAGAGATAGCTGCCACCAGCGTCCCTGCTCCAGGCTCCCAGGAGACACCCGAGGGATGAAGGACGGGGTCCCCAGGTGGCATCAGGAGGCCTGTGCTCTGCCCCAGGCTGCAGCCTAGAAGGAAAGGCCTCATTCCCTCCAGCTGGGAAATGGGGCTCTCATTTTTATAAATATCTTTCCCTTTTGTGGATTTACAGGTTTCCCAGAGATTAAAGAAGGGGAAAGAATGTGTACGTACTGCACCCAAACCCAGTGCCAGTCCCTTTCATCCTCAGAACACCCTGGGAGTCAGGCCAGGCCACTTTTGTCAACTTGGGAAAAGTCTCCCCTCTGAGCAGGGGCAGACAGTGGGACCCGGGGAGCTGAGCATGGGCCTGATTCAAACCCCACTCTCCACTCAGCCAGCTAACAACCTGCACCACAATTCACAGTGGCCCTGACACAGGTTGGTTAGGAAAGAGGCTTGGGAAAGAGAAGTGACACATCCAAGGTCACCAGGTCCAAGGTCATCCCATCCAGTCCTGGGGCCCAGACTGGAATCAATCAGTTGAGCAACAAATCCCAAGTGGTTTCCTCTAGACTATACTGACATTTATAGACCATGGTGATGTTCTTGGACCCTCCCTGGGTTTTTAGGACCATCGAATTTGACATATAAACAGGCATTTAAAGATGCCATGAACAGCAAGTTCAGTTTTTGTGTTCTGTCTTTGAGTTCAGCTCTATCACTAGGTCATCTGCATGGTCTCCTAGCTGAGCTCTGTCTTCGTCGCACCCATGGTCCTTCCCGCCCTGGGCTGCCGACAAACTGCCCAGACTCCAGCTCCAATCAAATCCCTCATCCCCTCAGTGCTCCTCAGTGGCTCCCAAAGGGGAGAGAATCTTCCCCCTCAAAGTCAACACCTTGTGTGCTCTGGTCTTGTCTCCAGCTTTCCTGCAGCCAGTGGGATTATAACAGATAGAGCTGGAATATAACAGCTGCTCTCACTGACTGAGAATTTCCTGTGGGCAGGTGCTGTGTTAAGCACTTGACAGGCACCAACTCATTACAGGCCCTTTTCCAATAGCACAAAGAGTAACCTGCCCCAAATCACAAACTGATAAGCAGGGAGCCCAGTCTCAATCCTAGGTCGTCTGACACCAGAACCTGAGGTGACACAGACTAAAAGAGAGATAGGCAGAAATCGAGAAAGAAATCTGCCAAAGCCAGAACTGCCGTCCATACCGACATAGATTTAGATTACTAAGTTACGCTGTCTTTTGAAAGGTGGGATGGATGAAGAGGAAGGGGCGAACACCAATCACTGAAATGTTTGTGGTTTAGTGAAAAGACATGAGCTCTGGAGACAGGCAAAGCAAAGTTCATGTCCCCAGCCTGCCATTCATTAGCTGTGTGACCGGGGTGGTCATGAAGCCTCATGATGCCTCCGCCCCCTCTTTTATAAACTGCCCGTGATAATACCTTCCTCATGCGGTGGATGTAAGGATTCAGATCCATTTGTGGCCCATGGTGGGTGCTCAATAAAATGCATTATGTGCCCACACCTCTCTGAAGGTTGGTCAAGACGTCCATGAGGCTTATTTGCTACAGATCACGTCATTTTGCCACAGCAGTGACCACTCTGCCAGTGTCATCTTGCAGCATCACCCCCTCACCCTCCCCAGCTCAGGGTCCCTCGGCAGTCCCATGCCAGAGCTTGGTCCCGAGGAAAATCAAATTGGAATTTTTAAGACAAGAAGATCTACCAGATACCACCTAGAGTGATAGAATAAGAGGATAAAAGGGTTAGGCTTTCCAAAGAAACAGAGCTGATACAAGTGGAGAAGGAAGAGTTCTGTAGATTAAAGGTATGTGTCTCCTCAGACACCAGGGACTGTGAGAGGAAGAGCAGGTGGAGGGCCTCTGGGCAAGGAGGAAATGAGCCAGAGAAGCCAAAGTGTTGACACCGGCGCAGGGGCTGAGTCCCACAGGGATCATCCGGGCCAGAGGGAGGGCACGAGGCTGCTTTTCTGCCGTGTAAGACATGCCAGGGCTTGGTGGGTGGCCCTCCGGATTTCCCTGAGATCTAGCTTGACCAAAACCAGAGCCTGAAATCAACTAGTGAGTGCTGATTCGTGCAGGAGGCAGCAAGGAACAGCTGCTCTGGCCTTCATTCTCAGCCCCAAAGAGGCACAGGTAGGCAATGAGGAACTCTGACAGGGAGGAACCCTGGCTTGGCCCCTAGCCCACCTTCCCTGTCCACCCAATCCTCACCTGATTCTCCCAGACCCTCTCTGCCCTACCCTGCCCACCCACTGTTCCCCAGACACATGTGCTCTATGCTGCGTCCATGTCACTCTGCAGGCTGGGCCCTGGCTGGCAGGCCCTTCTTTCTCCTCCTTTAGAATTCCTGCCCTTCCTTCAAAAATTCAAATCCCATCTCCTCTGAAGCTACCCCAGCCCTATAAGGAAGGGTCAGGCACAGCCTGCACCAGGCACCTTGTCCCTGTCCCAACACAGCCTCAACACCATGTGCTGAGACTGTAGGGCCCCCAAAGCCAGAGCCATGTGGAAACTACTCACTAATATGTGGTATTAAATGATAAGGAACAGCAAAGGAAAGAACACTGGGCATGCCAGGCATGTGCTTTAGACAGTAGGAAAGCCAATTCCTACCCATTTAGAGAAAAGGGGGCAGGCACTGTTGACCTGGCCCCAAAGAGAAAAGAACCTAAGAGAAGAGAAGGAGGAATCCCCAAGCAGCAAACCACCATCAGTGGTCCCAATAAAGAAGAAAGTTGGGAGGCACCTAAGAAATCAGCGTGATGGCACAGAACATTCCCCAACAAGCTCCATTCTGACAGGGCAGGTAGAGATGTTAGAAGGAGAAAAACACAGCCAAGGATGAGCCAGGGAAATGCTGAGGCAGCTGACAAGGGCTGTAGGGAAGCTCTAGGTGAGAAGAACAGAGGCAGCATTGGGCTAACCCGAAAAATCCCCCCCAAAACCCAACAATTTAATAGCTATGTCATTTACCTGTTTCCCATCAAAGAGAACAATCATCAAACTAGAACGGGCAGGATGCTGGAGAAGAATTAGAAAGCCAAGACAGCCACAGAAAGTATGACAGGCCTTGGCCTTGTTGGGGACTCTCAAGGGTCCAGGCCAAAGGAGCATATCCTAGGAGGCCATGGGATTGCCAAGGGGATGAATACTCCCAGAGATCCGTAAGAAATATGGAGATCAGGAAAGATTCCAGAACCCCCGACACAGCAAATGTCCTCATTTTCAAGGGGATGATATTTAGACTTCTTCAGCTTAAACCTGACGTCAACCTCCTATGAACTTCTAGAATCACAAAATGTAAGAGGCATAGAACGAGCAAGACTTCCCTAAGGAAAGGC
Source organism: Mirounga leonina (assembly GCF_011800145.1). NCBI lineage: Eukaryota > Metazoa > Chordata > Mammalia > Carnivora > Phocidae > Mirounga > Mirounga leonina. The sequence continues at coordinate 25,123,337 of NW_023270314.1, read as the reverse complement.
CAAGCCAAATAGATTTCATTTTCTCCTGTGGTTGTATTACTAAAATGCTAAAGGACCATCACAGACATTGCTTGACCAAGACTTCCACAGCATTCTTGAACACAAGACAGAAAGATGTGGGCCAGATGATGATATGGTCAACTAGATTTTAAAGTAGCTGAGGCACTTGAACCACAAATTAGTGATTAGTGGAGTGAGGTCAGCCTGGGAGAAAGGCACCACTGAAGACCTAGTTCTTGCACTAGGACTCGGTTCTTGGCCCTGTTGGCTTTAATGTGCTCACTGGTCACATACACTGAAATGAACATTCACATTGAACTGAAAGTTTACCAGGTCTGCAGAGAACCCCAAGCTGGGGTATCATGAATACATCCAATTACCCAGTTGGGTATCTCCAACATATGGATAGGGGAAATCGAGTTTCAAAGTGCCTACAGTTACCTAGACGATGAGATGAAACCATAATCACATGTCACAGGGAAAATGGGACTCATTAACTCTTGCATTTGGTTTCAAAACTTCAACTGCCCAAATCTAGGAAGTTGGAAGCAAATGGATACATGCCTCACTTGAAAGCATTCACGTGGAAAAGTCCCCGGGTTTTTTAAGGAGCAAATATTGTGAAATGGCTTCTAAAGATGACACATAAACTAGCGCAACATTAAGTGCACGAATGCAAGTCTGTAAGCTCCCTCCCTATCCCACTCTTTTCCAAAGTCTGGACTAAGAACGCTGTTTCCTCAGCTTCCTCATATGCCACAGATGTCAGTCCCTGAAGCATCCTGACCTCTAAAGTGTTGCCTGTGAAAGACAATATGCCACACAGAAGACAACTGGGTTTGTTGCCTGGAGGGCAGAATCAGGGCCAATCAAGAGCAGAAGTCATGGGAAGAAGATTAAAATCAGCTTTCTAATTTGGTCAACAATGAAAATGCCTGCCCTAAAAAATAGTGAGCTCCCTACCACCAGGAGGATTCAAGTCGAGGCTACATGACTCCTATCAGCGATGTTAGAGAAAGGGCTCCAGCACGGAGGGACGGTGGGCCACGAAGCCCCTACCAAATCTGGGTCTAGGTCCTGGATGCTAGGATCAACTCAGGTTAACTTCAGCCCTCTCGCCCTGGTCTTCAAAACCTCCTGGTTTCCTGGGACCCCTCCTGGATCCTGCAATCTACCCACTACCCACACCTCAACTCCTGCACCAACCTGGAATCTCAGGCCCTTCTCTGCCCCTCTCTGCTCCTCCAGCCCTTGATCCGTTACAAACTGGTCTAGAAGGGAAACAGTCTAACAGAGGAGCGCGAGTCAGACTCTGAAGTCCAAGAACCAGGTTTTAATTCCGGCACTGCCTCTAACTAGCTAAGTGACCATGGGCAAGCTACCCTGAGCCTCCGTGTCCCCTACTATACAATGGAAACAATAGCTGTACCTCTACTGTGGCTTTGTTGAGAGGATTATGTAAAACTTGGCCCGGTGTCTGGGCTCATCCTTAGCACTGAATACATGGAAGTTCGTGTTAAATGAAAGGTCCAAGTTCTATCTTCTTCTAGTTAAGTTGCACTGGTGAATTCAGATCAGACCTCCAGGGGGAATCCCCAGTGCTATACATAAACGTAATTGTCCCTGTCTATTGGTCATCTCACCATTTCATAGAGATGATTCAGGAAGTCGAGCTCCTCAGTCAAGGTGCCGACCTTGCCATGCAGATCCATTCGGCTCATGTACGCAGCATCCACATCCTGGGGGCAAGAGAGACAGCAGGGCAGATGCCTCAGCCCCCAGGGCTCTCACCTCCCTCTGAGTCAGCCCAGCACCTTGGCAAGCCCAAGAACCACCTCCCCCACTCCCTGCCACCTGTTCACCTTCTTGAGCAGCACAAACTCGTTCTCCGCTGCAGTGCGCTTGTTGATTTCATCCTCATACCTGTTACATAGGAAGACTCAGGCCAGGCTCAGCCTACTTCTGCCTTTTAAGACATTTAACCCACTTGGCTTTAAGCCCCCTTGGGTCCCACATTATCTAAGAACACCTCTGAGAAGCAGTTCTGTAATGCAGCCCACCAGTGAAGAAATTTGGGGTACAGTCGTTAAATATTCCTGCCCACCCGCTTTGAGGGAACAGGCCCAGATTTTGTGCAATAATATGGCAATCAAGCCATCTCTTTGGATCAGAGCCCATAGGAGGCTTTATAGGAACAGGCAGCGATGTGTCAACTGCGGTTTATTTTTGCGTTCACTTTTGACAGGCAGGAGGTCATTTAAAACAGCTCACTTCTCTCCAACTGCTTTTGCTGAGATTTTAAGGGTTAGAAATCACCAGTATCAAGTTATTGGGAAAGTTATGAAAGATTATACCCTAAAATTATAGATACACATATCAACTCATCATAATATCTGCCCTTTATCTGGATCTTGATTCAAACAAACTATTTTTAAAACTTATGACATTTTTGGGACAGTCAAAAATTCAAAAAGAATGGATAGTCGATGATATTGAGGAATTACTATTTTAAAAACCTGAGATGTGGTTATGGCATTATGTTTATGTTTGATTAAGTCAAGCTATACTGATGAGCCATATGAATATAGCCAGTAAATATCTGTGAATGAAATCACACGATGGCTGGGATTTGTTTCAAGATGATAAAGGAGGAGAAAAATCAAGTGGGTGTATAGATGAAACAAGACTGCCTATGAGTTAATAATTATTAAACCTGAGTAATAAGAACATAGAGGTTCCTTACATATTCTCCCTACCTTAGAATTTTTTAAATTATGAATAATACACAAATAAGTGGGACAATTCTCCAGTACACAATGGGCCCAGGGCCTGGACACCCAAGGGAAGCTGCTTTGTCTGTGCACTCCCCCAGGTTGGACCCAGGAGCCTGGGAATGGGGTGACCCTCTCTGGGGAGATTGCCCACGCGATCCCCTCCCCACCCCCACATGGGCCCAGCCGTCCAGTCCTCCTCACTTGCTCTTGAAGTCCTCAAGGACATCCTGCACATTCCTCAGCTCTGAGTCCAGCCTCCCCCGATCGCTCTGGAGGTTGTCCAGCTGCCTCCGCAGGTTGCCCAAGTAGTTCTCAAAGAGGGGCTCCAGGTTGTTCCTGGTGACACCCAAGTTCTGGCCCTGCTCCTGCAGCAGGGCCCACTTGGTCTCCAGCACCTTATTCTGCTGCTCCAGGAAACGGACCTGAGCCAGAGCAAGAAGGGTGGTGGGCTGGTGCCATCCCCTGGCTCCAGGAGGGACCCAGGACTGGGCCCATCGTCACCACCTGTCCCTAACCAGGACCTCACAGGGCCAGTGCACGGACCATGCATTGCTGAGGGGAGGAGTTCCTAAGGGAATAGTCTTTGCTGGAAAAGACTGTCCAATCCAATGACAAAGACTCTAAAGAGTTAATAAACTGCAAATGCCCCAACTCAGTCATTTACTAGTTGATGACAGTCAAGTCACTTACCTCTGGGTCTCCCTTTCCCACTTGTCCTGGGTAAACCAGACTAGATCAGTGTTCCTGAACCCTAATTCTGCACCAAAATCAACTGTTAAAAATGCAGATGCATATATAGGTGTATGTGTATGTATGTATATACACAAATATGTACATACATACATGTGTACGCACACACGTGGGGAAAGAGAAAGCAAATGTGACAAAACGTAAAAATTGGTGGATCTAAAGCGAATTAAGTCAGTCAGAGAAAGACAAATACCATAAGATTTCACTCATATATGGAATTTAAGAAACAAAACAACATGCAAAGAAAAAGAGAGAGAGAAAGAGACAAACCAAGAAACAGACTCTGAACTCTAGAGAACACACTGCTGGTTACCGGAAGGAGTGGGTGGGGGGATGGGGGAAATAGGCGATGGGGATGAAGGAGGGCACTTGTGATGAGCACCAGGTGATGTATGGAAGTGTTGAATCACTATGATATACACGTGAAACTAATATAACACTATATGTTAACTACACTGGAATTAAGATTAAATTAAACTAAATTAAATTAAATTTTAAAATTTGGAGAATCTGGGTGAAAAAATATATAGGAATATATTGTACTGTTCTGGCAACTTTTCTATAAATTTGACCTTTTTTTAATTTTAAATATAGATGCCCAGCCCTATCTCTAAAGACTTAAAAGAGGGCTCATGGCATGGGCTTCACAGGCCCCCTGGGGGGTTCTCTGCCCAGCCAGAGACACCGGACAGGATCAACCTCACAGACCCCCAGCTCCTAGAACATGATGCTGAGAGCCTGAGAGAGGTTTTTGCTTGTTTAACCTCTGGGACAGTCCCACAGGAGGACCAAAAGTCACTAGGGGGTAAGGTGAGGAGGTGGGCGGAACAGCTTGCTTCACCTGCCATCTGGTTTCTCCAGGTCCCACCTCCACAGCACCCCAGGCCCAAGGTCACATGGCCTGGGAACCATGAAGCAGGTGCATCTGCCACAAACATAGACAAGACCTCTCAATGCCAAGGACCATAGGGCCCATGAACCTGAGTTCCAGGCCTGCCTCTGCCTCCAAGTGCCTGTATGATCTGGGCAAATCCCTTGCCCTCTCTAGTCCTGTTTTCTCTTCTTCAAAATGGACACAATATCACTATGGGTGTCCCACAATGGGACACTGTGGGCTTCACATGAGAAAGAGGACACGAATGTTGTTTGGGAACCCCTAGGTCACTGAACTAAGATAACAGTTATCCACCAGGATTTTCCCCATCATGGTCCCCTTGCCTGGGGACTTGGGGTAGAGGTAGACAATGCAGCAAAGCAGACCTGGAAATGCCAGAGAGCAGGTACAAGAGCCACCCAGTGAGTCTGGAGGCCAGGGAAGGAGTCAGGATGCTCCCGATCTGGGACAGATCAAACTATACCCCCAGGTCATGGTGCCCTGGCGACCACCCTCTTCACTGTCCACCCCAAACTGAGCCTCTTGACCAGAACAGCAAGGAGGAATAGGAGAAGCAAAATGGTAACTTCTCCTAGGACAACCCCCTCAATCGTGTCCTGATCACATCTTTGTCCTTAGGCCTTCTCCAACACTGAGAGAACAGGGAAGAGATCGGGCTCCTTGGGTAACTTGTTGGACATTTGAGCCGGTTTCCCCAGCTGTGAAATGACCAGAGGCACTAAGGACCACCCTGTTAAGAGGAGCCGTGAGGACAGTCTACTCCCTAATCGTGCGACAGGCCACTGCGTGATCGTGTTAGTGACGACCGTAGGAAAGACACAACACAGTCAAGCCGGGCTCGGCAACAGTCCTCGTGAGTAGAATCAAGTTCACCTGAGCAAGGACAGTAAGACCCAGAAGACTGTCGCCAGGCCAGAGAGCTCCAAAGTCATCCCATCAACCCCCCCCACAACAGTGTGCAGCCTCTGCCCAGCACCCCCTCTCTTAGCGGCCCTGCTTCTACTCCAAGGGCCCCTCCCTGCCTCCTTCCACCCCAGGTCACCTTGTCGATGAAGGAGGCGAACTTGTTGTTGAGGGTCTTGATCTGCTCGCGCTCCTGGGTGCGCACCCTCTGGATCTCGGGGTCAATCTCCACGTTGAGAGGGGTCAGCAGGCTCTGGTTGACAGTGACCTCCTGGATGCCTCCCGGGGGGCAGGCCGGCCCCATTGCCTGCCGGCCGGCCCCCAACCCCACATAGGGCCCACTGCCGAAGCCGAAGCCTCCCAGGGCCCGCCCTGAGGACGACCCTCCAGCCACACTGACCGAGATGCTCTTGCTGCCCCCCAAGTTATAGAGGCTTCGGCTGCCAAAGCCACCCTTGCTGGGGCCACAGCGCGGCCCCCCACCACTGCTACCGCTTCGGGACACCGTCACTGAGCTGAAGCTGGTGCGGGCCCGGGAGCCACCTCCTCCGCTTGCGGAGTTGGAGCTAAAGCCCCCTTTGGTGGAGTATGTCTGCCGAGCCACAGAGGACCTCATGGCCATCAGAGGGGCCGGAGTGCAGGCTGGGAGAGCAGAGAGCAAACGCGGTAAGCTGCTGTGCCACCGCTGGGCTTTTTATCTTTTCCCAGTTGGGCTGGCTCCTGGGCTTCACAGACACTCCTGCCCCATTGCCCCAGGAAGAGAGGGAGGGGCCCCGTGGGCCAGGGGAGTCCCCTCTCCCCCAGCGGGAGGGAGGGGCTGCTCCCAGTTATCACCTGTGCTCCCGAGCTGGGGCTGAGCCGAGACTGTGTGGGGCAGGATGCCACCTTCTCCCCCCTGGGGCTCTTCTGACTTGGAACGGGATGATACAGGCTCCCACGGCCGCCCCCACCACCCAGGGGCTGGCTTGCTCTCCCACCCAGCCCTGATGGCCACCGTCAATGGGGCTCTGTTCTGTGGGATCTGGCCCAGGCCCCTGTCGCAAGCCAAGGCCCCAGGGCCCAGGGCTGTACAGGTGGCAAGGAAAGGGAGGGTTGGGCAATGGGCTGTGGAGAGGGTGCCCAGGCCTGCTCCAGTCCCACCCTCCCAGCCCACAGCCTCATCGCCCCCTGGCAGGTCCAGGGTGGGGGCCACAGGTGACAGGGTGGGGGCGGGGGCTGTCTGTTCTGTCATCCGCTGGCAGATTGTCTGCTGGGCGGAGACCCCGTGCCAAGCAAAGTGGGTACAAGGACAGAAAGAGGGTCTCGGCCCAACCGTGGGGCCGGGGCACTTGGGGAGAAGGTGGAAAGGCCTGGGCTCCTCAGGCATTGCGCCGAGGTCACGGAGATGCATGGCGCAAAGCACACTTGGCTGGGGACTGAAGAGAAACAGGGCGCTTTGACTATCACCTGAGAGCCCTCCCCCCCAGCCCTCTGTCCCGCAGCAGAGCATCCCCAGAAGGGCCCAGCCACTTTAGAGGGGGCTGCAGGTGGGTGGAGGACACATCCCATTCTGATTAGACACAAGTACACGTCTAAGACTGTGTTCAGCAAAGGCCCCAAGAACCCCAGGGAGCACCCCAACATTCCCGTCTTCCCAGCCCCCAAGGAGCCTGATGCTTGATTTAGAAAGGCCAGGGGCTCCTTGATCACTTCACACAGCCCCCTCCGTGCCCCCCCACCCACCTCAGGCTCCTGGGACCAAGCACAGCCCCAAAGGAAGACTTGGAGATGTGAGATGTTAGTGAAATGTTAGGACTGAGGGAGTGTTGCCGAGGTGACTTTGGAGATTGGCCCTCCTCGCCCACTTGAGCTTTCAGCTGGAAAACTGGAAAATGGGCCCAGAGAGGCAAGAGAGACTTGCCCGAGGGAAGGAGCCACAACAGCCCCTTGCCACACTCCTTCCACAGCGGAGTTGGGACTCTGGGGACTCTGGCCACTTGTCGCCCCAGGATCCCAAAGGAGAGGACAGCGGCCCATTCCCACAGCCGGAGGAAGGCAGGCAGAGAGCAAACCCACTCCAGACCCAGAGGAGGCTGTGGGACTCTTTCCCGGGGCCACTACGAAAGGCTGTAAGGGGCTCCCCGTTGCTACAGATGTTGAACCTAACGCCCACGAGGGATCGGGTGAGGGGCACTCGCAGAACTAGTCCCTTAACACCCAGAAGGGGATCTTCCTTTCTGCTGGGAGCTAGGATACAAGGCATTTGGGCAAGCCAGGCCAGGAGGTGAACCCCCACTGAGCTGTGTGTCCTTGGGCTGCTCTCAACCCCCCTGGACCTCCTTTGCCTCTGCCTTTTTGAAAGGGGAGCCCTATCCAAAAGCACTGGCCTGTGATTCTAGGACTGAGCCAGGACTGAGCCGTCACTTCCCACTGACCCTTGTCTCCTGTCCCTGAGGCTGTGCTCACTTTCTCAGCCTCCCTTTATCGCTTCCCGCAGGTGTGTGGAAAGGGGAGACCGTCGTGAGTGGGACTTCTGGGGAAGGGAGTGATGTCAGCCCTCTGAGTCAGGGCAGCCGGGCAAGTGGGAGGAGAGTCGACTACACACACTCCAGCCTTCCCCAGGAATGACAGCCACACGTGTTGACCGGGCTCTCTCTCCCGGGCTTTGTGGGTTGGTGACAGACAGCCACACAGGTTGCCAGGTTCACTCTGCCCAAGTTACTGCTTGGAGACAGGCTCCCTCCCAGCCAGGCAGGGGCTCCGGGGTCTCAGCCCAGACAGAGTGGGGGAGCCACCCTGCCTCCTTAGGCCCTGACTCTCTGCTTTCAGGCAGAACACCCAAGGTCAGACTTTCTTTCTGTGGTTTTGGATGAACAGTTTCCTCCCCTCCGCTGCGTCTCCAACCAAGGGCTTCTGTGTCTGGAGACTTTCACCTGCCTGGCATCCCCCTCTGCATCAGGACACAAGAGCCGAGGGGATGGCAGTCTGCTGCAGGAGGGACAAGGCAAGATGGCTTGGGTGGGGGCGGACAGATGGTGTCTGCAGAGCACCCAACAGCACCCAACCCAGGCCAGGCTGGGTACGGAGCCATAGCAAAGATACGGGGTGAAGACGACAGTCACTGCCCTTGCGAGCCCTCCCACAGGGGTAGGACTTCCTCACCTAATCGTGATGATTATTACAGTCACCATTTACTCAGCACTTACTATGGGGCAGACACTTTCAGTGCAATAGTGCATCTCATGTCCACGCTGGGTGGACTCCACCGCCTCCTTCCCACCCCAGATCAGTCACCCTCCTCCTAGACCCCTGTAGGCTGCTCCCTTGCTCTCTGGCTTCACGGGTCAGCCAAGGCTGGGGGGCACAGGCAGGAGATGTGAGAGGGTGGAATGGAGGGCAGGTATTTCTGCCCGGCTTCCTCCCTGCTGTCCTCCATGGTTACAGATTCTTCCATCTGTCACTCACTTTTTCCTCTTGTCTTTCAGCTCTGCACAGGCGACCTCCTCGTCCTGGTTCTCCCTGTTTCCACTGAGAGGCCCACGTCCTGGAAAACCGCTTAGCCCTGGACAAACCAGAGGTTGGCCCCTCCAGCTCCGCTGGCCTCTGGCCCCTCCATCCTTTCTGACTTCCCTTAGGTGCTTCTGGCATTGAAGTCCATTTAACTGAACTTTCTCAGGTAAATTTTGTCTCCTGCTGGGACCCTGAATGGCACCACCTCCACACAGCCCTGTGAGGTCAGCATTATTATTAATCTGTCCTCACAGATGAGGAAACTGGGGAGGTTACATAGCTTGGTCAAAGTCACACTGTTAGTAAGTGGCAGAGCTGGGATGCAAGCCCAGGAATCCTGGGAATCCTTACAGAAGGCCGAAAAGCCTCCTTCTCGGATACTTTTGATGGAGAGATCCTTGGGTCTGAGAAAAAGGCTGACCTCCCCTTAAAGCTGGGGGTGAATGGCATGACCTCCTGTGGCCTAGACCATGGAGTTTGGGGTTGAGCCACATGGGAGGGGGAAGACAGGAGGAGCAGTGCAGGAGCCGATGGGCTGCTGGGGGGTGGGGGGCGGGGAGGAAAACGTGGCCCTCCTCACCCACCTAGCAACTGGCCCCGATGCCCATGCTCCTGGCTTCCTGCAGAACTTCCTGCAGAAGAGGGAAGGAGAAGTTTCCAGCCTCATGGTCAGACAGGCCCAGTGATGGGGTGAGAGTCAAGAGGTAAGAGGATGGGCAGAGTTCCAGTCCCAAGTGCTCTTCAGAGCCCCCCTGCACAAGCTGAGCAGCTGATCCCCATCCTGGGTGCAGGAGAAGAAAGTGCCCATTGGTCCCAGGCTAATAGGAAAGCTGGATCCCAGACCAGAACCAGAGAGGGACAGAGCCAAGGACAGCAACAGGTGTAGCCAGGCTGTGCCAGGGACAGAAAGGGTCCAGCACATTCAGACTTGGAGAATTAGGGAAGGTTTCCAGGAGGAGAAAAATCTGGTGCACACGTGAGAAGAACAAGGAGCAGGAATGAGGGGCTGTCTTCGGTCTGGAGTACAGTTATTTTACCAGGGAACAAGCTAGAAGAGATACTGAAACATTGGTGGAAATGGAGGTGGGGGAGGACATCCCAGGGAGCAGAGCAGAGGGCTGGAAGGAGCCCCCTGATGAGCTGATTGGGATGAGGGGTGAGATGTCCATTGGATATTCCCAAACAGTAATAGATATTCCATGAATTTGCCTTCTGGGAAGAGTGGGCTGAGCAGTAGCACCACTTCTGTTTTGCTGGGTGAGATGCAAGACTGGGGCAGAGCTGAATTGCTGGAAAGAGTGGCCGAGAAGCTGCACAGTGCCACAGGGAACCTTCATCTCTGCCCTTCAGCCTCCCCTCTAAATACCCTTGGAACCTGCATTTAAAGCTATTGCTTGGCATCAGTGCTGAATTATTAACCTGCTGGGAGCACCCCTGGAGAGGGGCCAGGTTAAAGCTCAGAGAGGTGGTGGGGCTGACATGACAAGACCCAGCTTGCTACCCTGGATGGAGCTGGAGCCAGGGCATCAGTGGGAGAGCACTAGAAGAAGGAATAGGACACAAACAAGCCCCCCCCCCACAAACCCCCATATCCCAACACAGGCTGTCTGAATTAGCCACAGGAGACTGGCCTCTGAGCCTGGTAACCACAGGCTCCAGAAGGAAGATCTGGCTCTCATGGGTGGGAGGGGTTATGCTGGAGAACCCAGAAACTGAAGGGGTCGGAGAGACACTGAACCCAGGGGCACCTGGCTGGCTCGGCCTATAGAGCATGCAACTCTTGATCTCGGGGTCATGAGTTTGAGCCCCACACTGGGCATAGAGCTTACTTTTTTAAAAAGAGAGACACTGAGTCCATTAGGAGGGCAGGATGGGGTTGATCTTGCTTGCAAGTGTAGCCCAGTCCTGCCACGGTGCCTCAATAAAATTTGTGGGAGGGAAAGAGTGGGAGAGAGGAGAGAGAAAGGGAGACCCCCTCAGGGAGAAATGGGTGCTGCTTCATTTCATAGGAGAGCTAGAGAGATGGAGGTCCAGAGGCAGGTGAGGAGGACTAGGGTGGTGGCCCTTCGTTCCAGCCCCCAGGCTCTGGTGAGTGGGCCTCAGGCCTCTCCTCTCCCCACAAAGGACAGTACTTGGCTGGCCAAGCCCACCAGGGGTTACCCAGCTCCGCCTGAGGGCTGCAGAGAGGAGAGGATGAGGCTGGTTGGCCGGAGGACAGGGCACGGTGGGCCTGGGGCGGACAGCAGGCAAATGAGACACAAACCCGTCTGCGGAGCAAGGCCAGTCTGGGCACACACTCAGAACAGCGGCAGGCATGATTTTTATTGACTTTTGCTGAGTCGCCTGTGGGCTGGCTCAGGCTGTGGGCAATGGACACGGAGCTGGCCGTGCAGGGAGGTGGGTGGTGGAGGTGGGAGCAGGGCTGAGAGGGCTCAGGAAGGCACGGGGAGCAAGTGGCTGCCAGGTCACTCAGTATGTGACGGACGTCTTCAGACTTGACTCCACCGTCTTTTTCAGGATGGTGTGGCAGCCAGAGCCGGAGCCGGACACAGAGCAGGAGCCCAAAACAGTGCCCTGCCCAGAGCCCAGGATGACGTTGGAGCCTCCGGTCACGACGCTGGAGCAGCTGGACCCAAAGCTGCCTTTCCCGCCTCCGAGTCCACAAGTGCTCCCCAGGCCACCGCTAACTCCTCCAGACACAACGGTGCTGCCTCCACCCACGGCTGCCAAGAAATGTAGCAGGGTCCCTGCAGAGTCCTCGGCTCCCCACAGGGACCGCTCTCCCCCAGCCCCCTGATACTTACAGATAGCGACCTGGCTGGTGCACCCCCCAGACATCCTGGCAGAGAAAGGAAAAGAGGAAATGCTCAGAAAGGCTGCAAGGAATGCATCCCCGGGTATTTTAGCCTCTCAGCAGATCAAATCCACAGTCCCGATTTTAAATCCCTCCCAGCAGGATGGGTTGCCCTCCGTGGCTCAGAGTGCTAGGAAGTCTCAGAATCCCCCTCAGCAAGGAGAACACCTTGGTGGCGGTCCATCCTCCTCTCCCACCTCTCCCATGTTCCCAGGTCCCCACCTGCTCTCCTCAACCTCCAGCAGCCTGCGGTAGGTGGCGATCTCCACGTCCAGAGCCAGCTTCGTGCTCATCAGCTCCTGGTACTTGCGCAGCATCCGGGCCAGGTCCTGCTTGGCCGCTCTCAGGGCGGCCTCCAGCTCATCCAGTTTGGCCCGAGCATCCTTGAGGGCCAGCTCCCCACGCTGCTCGGCATCAGTGATGGTGGTCTGCAGGCTGGCATTCTGGAAAGGGTATAGAAATGAGGGAGAAAGTGACTGCAAGTCCAGCACAGCCTCCCAAGAAACCTACGATGGCTAGAGCTTAAAGCCCAGGGTAGACCACAATCTTAGGAGCTCAAAATTATCCATGTCCATCCCCCTCCCACCCCGTTCCTCTCATTCTAAGGGAAAGCATCTCCTCTTCTGCTTCCTTAACTCCCGGAGTGGGTTGACTAGTGTCCCCAAAAACATCATGTCCACCTAGAACTTCAGACTGTGATCTTATTTGGAAATAGGGTCTTTGCAGATGTCATTCGTTAAGGATCTCAAGATGATATCATACTGTATATAGAATGAGCCTTAAATCCCATGAGTGGTGTCCCTAGAAAAAGATGACAGAACACAGCAATAGATACACAAGGATGATGCCACGTGACAATGGAAGCACGGATGGAGTGATACAGCCATAAGACAAGGAATGCCAAGGATTCTCAGGGCCACCAGAAGCTAGGGAAAGGCAAGGAAGGATTCTGAGGGAGCGCACCTGCCAACCCCCTATTCCATACTTCCAGCCTCCAGAACTGAGAGAACACATGGGCTGGTGTTTCAAGTTCCAAGTTTGTGGTACTTTGTTACAGCAGCCACAGGAACCTCATCCCTTAGCACCTCTTCCAATACTTTGTCCTCTTATTAAAGTATATCAGGGGCGCCTGGGTGGCTCAGTAGTTAAGCGTCTGCCTTCAGCTCAGGTCGTGATCCCGGGGTCCTGGGATCGAGCCCCATGTCGGCTCCTGGCTCTGCGGGAAGCCTGCTTCTCCCTCTCCCACTCCCCCTGCTTGTGTTCCCTCTCTCACTGTGTCTCTCTCTGTCAAATAAATAAATAAAATCTTTAAAAAAAAAAAAAGTATATCAAACCACAGGCCCCAATTTTTGGTTTGAGAAATACACTCTCTGTACTTACCTCTCTGATCAGACAGAAAACTCCCAGGAGGGCAACATCCCCATCTAATTGGCCATCCAGCTGACTGACCCGCAGGATCAGGAAAGGCATTCCCTAAGGGCTCTCATTATTCTACCCCCATTCTAGCCTCATTATTCTATTCTGTTCTATACACAAGCACCCTGTGGATGGACAACATCATCTCCAGTCTACAGATGAAGAAAATGAGGTTCAGAAAGGCAGTGAAGGGAGAGCTGGGTCCCTAACCCAGGACAGCTAGCTGCTAGCTGGTCCCCTGCTTCCAGCCCACGGGGCTCTGCCGGGACCTGGCACAGGGGAGTCCGGTCCATCATGTTTGTGCAGGAAAAGGAGGAGTAAGCGGGAGGCTGTGTTCCCAAGAGGGATTCTTGCAGGAAAAGCATGTATGCCAGAGCTGTGGCTCCCAGCTCTGGGGACGTGGTAGCCCTCGTAAGTGCTGGCCGCTGGGCTGAGACTGCACGCTCACAATCGCCTGGCTGAACGGAGCTCAGAAAGTAGGCTTCTGGGCTCCACCCTGAGAGGCTGATTGCCTGAGTCTGACAGAGGCCCAGGAATCTGCATTTTAACCGCCACCCCAGGGAATTCCAAAGCAAGGAATTCAAATTTATGGGCAAAAACACTGTGGCAGCACGTTGGATAATAAGACCTGGTCACCTTCATCTCGGTCCCACATCACATTCCAAAGGACAGCAGGCAGGGATGGGTGGAGACTGAGTCCCAGCTTCGGAATGGGGCTCCAAGGGCTTTCCCAGGAGGGCCCCGGCTTGGGAGAGGACGGGCCATGGGAGCGCCCTGGGGGTCAAGCTGAAATGCCTGAGGAAACCGCCTGAGACTCTAGTCTCAGCTCTCAACCGCCTGCCGATCCCAAGACCGATTCTTTGGGTTTGGGGAAAGTGAGTGCAAAGAGACTTGAAAGCTGAAGAGTCTGCAGTCCTTCACATCTAGAAGTGAGGGCTCCAGGACCAGCAAGGAACCACCCCCCTGCCCTTACCATCCTCTCCCTCCTCCTCTCCCCACTCCATCCCATGCCAGGCCCCAACAGCATCACCTCCAACCTGCACAAAGACCTGCCTAAGGAAGGTTCACTCCCCCCCCCATCTCACCTGGCTCTCACCCTCCCTAACACGGGACTCAGAAAAGTCAGCACCTGGCCCTAGGGTCTCCGCTGGGCTTGAGGAATAAGAGTAAGGAAAGACAAGAATATAAGACAAGAAAGATGGATCGACCCTCTCCCCAAGGAGCCAAAAGCAAGATGTACGCTTGGCCATGGAAGGCAGGTGAGCAGCGCCCCCTGGAGTTGTTCAGCACAGAACACACACAGGCTTGAAGTCATAGGAGGGAGGCCAAATTCCTCCAAAATGGGGCTTGAGGTTCTCTCCACACAAAGTATCCAAAGCTCCAGCTAGTTATCAAACCTGCACACAAAGCCAGCAATGACCCTGGCACAAAGGTAGTACAAAGGAAGAGCTGGGGAGCTCTGGGAGCCTTACCTGCTTCTTGAGGTTCTCGATCTGACTCTGCAGCCTCTGACTCGCCTGCTGCAGCTGAGAGATCTGGACTTTGGTTTCCTTCATGCTGTCTCCATGAAGCCGGGCAGACGCCTGAAGCTCCTGGTACTGAAGGGGACAGAGGTGACACCATTGGTTAAGAGGACCCTCACCTCCGACCTCAAGACCATGAGAAACACCATGTCCCCAGTTCTGTGCCTCCTCACGTCCTCACTTGGAATGCGAGTTAAACGCTGAAGCCAGGACACGGCAGGATGAGCTTGCAACAGTCCAGACTGGTCTCCCACGGTTTCCCTGCACTGCCCCCTTCCTGGAGAGGGGAAGTGGCCATGCCACCCAGCCCTGGAGCTCCGGGGAGGTTATCAGAACTGCCTCAAGGGGACCGAGTTGGACGACCCCTGTGGGGTGTGGGCAGGGAGACCCAGCCTTTTCCCGCCCAGTGCTGCCCCCCAGCTCCGGCACCTTGGTCTGGTACAGCATCTCCGCCTCTGCTTTGCTGCTCTGGGAGATCTCCTCGTACCGGGCACGGACCTCCGCGATGATGTCGCTGAAGTCCAAGCCTCGGTTGTTGTTCATGGACAGCACCACGGATGTGTCACTGGCCTGGGTCTGGAGTTGGCCCAGCTCCTGCTGGGAAGACTGACTCAGTGTCTACCTGCCCCCTCTCCCTTTCCCCCTGGAGCCCCAGGCAGGGGGGCAGGATGCCTGACTTCCTGCCCGTGAACTCCATCAGGGGGCAGCCCTCATTCCGCTGGGTGGTTGGGCATGCCCTGCTCCCCGCTGTCTCCTCATCTGAAAATGAGGGTTGTAGGAGGTGGTGTCTAATGCCCCTTGCAGCATGGACATGAAAGGTAAATGTCCTGCAAGCTCGAAATCACCTGGTTCCCATCACTCCTCTGACTGCTTATCACACCCCTTTGCTCTCCTTCTCCTGCTCCGACCCCCATGGCCTCCTTACTTCCATAAAGATACCAGCACTGGGGGCCCTTCCCTCTGCCTGGAAGCTCTGGTCCCATCTGCTTGGGTAACTTCCTCACCTCCTTCCAATTTTTGCTCAAACTTTATCTTCTAAATAAGGCACTCTGACCACCCTATTTGAAATTACCACCTGCCCTACCTCCCACCCACATTCCTAAGCCCCCTCTCCCTGTTTGCCATAGCATTTTTCCTGTTTGCCATAGCATTGGTCACCTTCTAACATATTATACAATTTACTTCTTTACTAGATCTATTGTTTACTGTCTGTTTCCCAACAGAAAGCAAGCGTCATGATTTTTGTCTGGTTATTCCCTAGTGTATCTCCAGTACCCACCAATCCACATGGTACATTCTCGATGTTTGCTTGTCAAATGACTGAATGACTGGATCTAAGTCACCCTAACCAGGCGTCACCTCCTGGCCACTCCCACTGTAGCCAGGGAGCCTGCTTGCCCTGTCCCCTCCCCTCACTCCCGCCGGCCCTCAGCAGACCGCCCTGCAGATCCTCACTTCTTCATAGAGTTGCCTCAAGAAGCAGATGTACTCTTGCAGAGACTCCAGCTTGCCTTCCAGCTCCATCTTGCTCAGGAAAACCCCATCCACATCCTGGGGTCAGGAAGACAGAAACCATGTACTCCCACTTCTGTTTGTGGGTCCCACTCTGGCTCAGGAGTTCTGCTCACACACTATTCAATACTCACCCATGGCTATCCCCAGAGACCCATTCCTCCTCCAGCCCCCCTTGCTCTGCTCTCCCTTTTGCCTGACACTGGCACACACCACCTTCAGGAAGCCTTCCCTGATTACTCTCAACCAGTTCTGCATCTTCCACTCCCTCCCCACCCTCTCCCACAGTGACACCCGGAGCTCATCATGGGGTCCTTCCGTCAGATCTTGCTCTGGGGTCACTGTGTCTACATAGGAGTCCCATTTCTCTGGGGGCCCCCTGCAGGCAGTGTGGTATCATGTGCTGCATTAGGGTCTCCCACCTCCCACCGTCCCAGCCCAGAACTGGGCTTTGTGCATGGTGGGTGCTCAGGATCCCAGTGAAGCAGCTGACCCCCCACCCTCACCTTTTTTAGGACCACAAAGTCATTCTCAGCCGTGGCATGCTTGTGGGCCTCCTCCTCATACCTGTCAAAATAAGTACAGAAGGACGCTGCCTGAGGTGGTGAGATCAGAGCCCATGCCCCTCCTCCGAGCATGACCTCCCTGAAAAGGCCCCCCTTGCCGCCATTAGACGCTCCCAAGCAGGACACATAACCAGCCCCCTCCTCGGCCTTTCCCATCAGGAAGTCATTGTCACATCCTGGCTACGTCCATCTCCACTCCTTCAGCTCACGTCCACTTAACCACATGAGGTTGCCAAGGCCACTTTCCTTCACGTCTATAAGGCACATTCCAACACCTTTTCTCACTCGCTGCTCACGATCGTCATGTGAAGCAGGCGTTTTGGCTTTTGTCAGAGAGAGTACATGGCTTGCCCAAGTCATCGATAATTAGGTGGCCCAAGCAGATCTAAAACCAGGTCTCCTGGGCTCTTTCCAGGACCCACTCCACCTCCCATGCCGCTGAGGCTGGCAAAGGTAAAAGGCCACACTGCTTCCCCTGCTCGCAGTCACCAAACCCAAGCCTCCTGTTAGTCCACGGCTCTCTTCACGCCACCAGGTGACCTAGGTGGGGAACCCAGAAACACAGCCCAGCTGTGAATCATGCCACACGCCTGGGGATGGTCCCACTAAATGGATTCCCTTCCACCACAGGGACCAGAGAACATCTGAGTCACTTCAGCCCACAGCCTGCTCAACAGGAATTTATCGAGGAAAAACCTGCTGAGCCATTGTTTAAAGAAGCCCCTCCCAGCCCTGACCCAAAACATGGCCCTCGGAGCTGGGTCTGTTGGAACCGAGGCTCTCCAGACCTGGGCATCAGGGACTGTGGGGCCTCCTTACCTGCCACAGGTGGGGCACTCTGAGAATCAGAGGGAATGGGATGAAGAGGGGAGGCCAGTCCTATGTCTCTGGGAGCTCAGCACGTGGGAGGCCCTCCAACTGCCAGCCCCGACCCAAACCCTCCCAGACCCCACCCGGGGCCCATGGGGCACTAGGGTTTGCCTACTTGGCCTTATACTCCTCCTCCTGGTCCTGGCAGAACTTCAGCTCGGCATCCACAGCCCTTCGCTCGCTCTGGAGCTGCTCCAGTTGCCACCTGAGCTGGGCCAGGTAGCCCTCAAAGAAAGACTCCAGGTCCGGGGGGCTGTCACTCACCCCCTCCTGCTGCAGCAGCTCCCACTTGGTCTCCAGGACCTTGTTCTGCTGTTCCAGGAAGCGAACCTGCCGCCCAAGCAGAGGCTCCCTGAGGCTCCCGTGGGGCTCCCTGGCCACAGGCTCTGGCGAGGAAAGCCTCAGGGGCCCTCCAGTCAGCCCACCGTTCCCCTACCTCCCAATCCAGCCTGGGCAGGGGCAGCCTCGGGCCCTCCCAGGAGACTCTGAGCACGTCAAAATGATGGGGATGGCTAACAGGGGAGGGTCTACTGCTGATCAGCTGTTCTCCGTTCCTGAGCCCCAACCATAGAACAGCGGGGCCTCAGCATAATCAGAGAGCCTGCAGTTAGACCACAGGAAGGACTTCTTTGCTGCAGAAGTGATGAGAAAAGTGGTAGCAGAGCAGACTTCCCCATTCCCAAATCCATGGAGAACAGTTCCTCCGAGGGAGGCCGAGAGAGGGGCTTAGCCGAGTGGACCCTCACCTTGTCAATGAAGGAAGCAAACTGGTTGTTGAGGGTTCTGATCTCTTGGGTCTCCTGAGTCCTCACCGCCTGGAACTGGGGGTCGATCTCAATCTTCAATGGGGTCAGCAGACTATTGTTGATGGTCACTTCCCGGATGCCCCCCAGAGGGCACAGGGAAAGCCCGGGCCCACCACGGCCCTCCCCACACTGCACCCATGGTCTTCCCCCTGATCCCCAAGCCCTCCCACGAGAGGGTCCTCTGCAGCCCCCAAAGGAACTAAAGCTCCTGCTGCTGAAGCTGCCCCTGCTGCCACCTCCACGGCCCCCCAGGTGAGCAGAACAGGCTGAGTGAGCACTGAAGCCCCTCCAGGCCTGGCATGACGAGGGAGACATGGTAGAGACGGAAGGTCACACGGCTGCAGACAGAGGATAATCGAGGTATGTGAGTTCCTGCCCTGAGGCCCCAGCACAAGACTTTTATCCCCTCCCATGCCTGGGCTGGGCCTCGGGGAGCAAGATGCTCTGGGCCTGACTGTGTCTGTCACTGGCTCTAGCTGACCTATTCTGACACGCCTGGAGGATAGGGGCCCAACACGTGCAGAGCCCAAGGGAGAGGAGGCCCAGACCCTGCCCTCGGAGCTCCCAGGCCAGCAGGAGAGCTGGGCACGTCCCGAAGACAAGGAAGCAGCCAGAGACCTGGACTCCAGTGCTGGAGGTGGGGAGCGATGGCCCTGAGCCATCACTGAGAGTCATTCAAGGAGGGCTTCCCAGAGAAGGAGATGGGGGGATGGGGAAGAAGAGAGGGGGTTCCGTGGAGCATCTGAGTGCCCTGGCCATGCTGGACAGAGGAGTGTGAAGCTTCTCAAGGGAGAATCTATCTACAGTAATTGGAGAAGGAAGGCACTTGGCAGCACTAGGAGAAGCTACGAGGTTAATAAAGGTGTTATTGCCATCGCAGGCTAAAAGACACTCCGGGATTTGGAAATGAAACAGAAAAACAGGGTGTCCGAGTCCCTTCTTTTGCTCAACCCAGCAATCATCCACAAGGCACCACCCCACTCAAACCAGCCATCTCCAACCCGGATCTGGGCAAGTGGCGCATTTCCGAGCCCAGCCTATGCCCCTGCTCCTGCCCCGGACTCGCAGTGCCAGGCGCATCCACTCAGGTCATGCATGGTCTGTGTCAGGTTACAGATCAGAGGCACCTAGGCTCTGAAGTAAAATATGTAGTTAGAAAAATACTCCCTTGGGGTGCTGGGAACAGACACAGGAACTTCGGGGTTCCCCCCCAGGATAGACTCTGCCTCTCCCTCTGGTATTCCGTGAGCCCCCCACCCAGTACAGGCCCCTTCAGAGGAGGCATTCAGCCAGCACCACTGAAACCCCTCCACTGCTGGTAAGCAGGGTGGGGCGGCTCTGATTTTTAGAAATTTCTAAAATTCCTTCTTACATGGTGGGAGGGTTATTTCTCCCTGCCTCCCAGCCTGTTCTTAGAACCTGGTAGCCCCTAAAACTAGAAGACTGGGCCTTTGATAATGCAACTCAAAGCAAGAACAAACAGGGACTCAGCGTAATGAACACTCCAGAGACATGCTATGAGGAAGCTGGTCCTAGCAATGCACCCCCAGGCCAGACAACAGCAAGCAAGTCTCCCTTTCCTGCGGAGGACTGAAGCCCTTTCCTCCTTCTTCTAGCCCCAGCTGGCACAACCCTGAATGAAGCTGAATGACAGATGGACTCACGGGGAAGAAGAGGCTGGGCCTTCCGTGGGGAGAACAAAATAGATCAAGGGACTGAGGGGCCAGGGGAGGAAGAAAAGACAAAAGATCCAAACAGGAAATCCGAGTGCACCGAGGAGGGAGAAGCATCGTGGAGCAGCCCCAGTGTCTAGAAAGAAAATCTGGGAAATGGGTTGGATCCCACTGAGGACCCACCTCCAAACCCTACCCCTGGGGACCACTTTGCAGCAGCAAGGAAGGCCAGGTACCTTCCTTCCAAGGCCCCATGCATGTGTTTGAGAAACATCTCTGTGGACTAGACTCTACTACTCCTCCCCCACCACCCAGTATTAAGGGTGGAGGACAGAAATCACAAGTGGGATGGCACCAAATCCACCTCCCTGCAACTTCCTCATATTTGTAGTGTTGCTACAAGGTCATCTGCCCAATGCCCCCGTTTTACACTTAAGGACTCTGAGGCCCCATGGGGGTAGGGCGGGGTGCAGAGACTGTGCACCCTTGGGTAACCTAAGAGATTGCACCAGATGACCTCTAAGACTGTGATCCGAGTGACTTGCTCAAGGCCACCCACACAGCTGATTAGGCTGCAGCCAGGACCACCACCCAGCTCAGACCACGGCCCCACGGAGCCACCCACTAAAACTTTGGTTGTAACTCGTCCACCACTCTATCCGGCTCAGGGTCTGACGTACCCCAGGCATCAACAGGTATTTGTTTTCAGAAATGAATTCTTATCCACGACAGTCACACCCAGGGAACTTCTTAAACCACCAGGTTCTCAAATGCTGCTGTAACATGTTTCTTTCTATTTAAAAAAAAATAAGTCAGGGGCACCTGGCTGCCTCGGTCAGTAGAGCGGGCGACTCTTGATCTCGGGGTCGTGAGTTTGAGTCCCATGCTGGGTGGAGAGCTTACTTATATACATACATACATACATACATACATACATACATAAAACGATTCTGTGACATTATAAATAAATGTGATGATTCGGTGGCCTTTTAAATAAATAAATAAATAAATCATAAATAAATAAATAATCGTGGTGACCAAGAGAATGCTAAAACAGTTTGGGGATTTGAATGCTAGGCCCCCACTGGTGGACTGACTTGTCCCTGTGCACAGAGGTGCACAAAGGGATCTCAATTCGTGCAGGGGCCGAAGGGCCCCGGTGGCTCAAATCACGACTTCACATTAAGCCCAGCAGGGTGAAGGCTCTGATGGGTTACGGCTGTCCTCAGTCTCCCCTGCTCCAGGTTAACCATCCTCAGCCATATGTCGTGCTCGGCAGCCCCTGGCCACCTGGGCCCCCCTTCGGGAAAGCGCCAGGCTGGCACAGCTTCTCATAGCTCCCCTGCGGCTCCTTCCCTCCCTGCCTCACCCTAAGTCACAGCTATCATTCCCCAGCCTCTTTCGCTCAAGCCTATCCTGTCTGCACAGCCTATTTTTTGACCCAAATGCCATTTACTCATATTTATTCATTATTTTTTCAACAAAATGTGATCGAGCACCCCCTGTGTGCCGGGGCCTGCACTGAGAATTAAGAATTTCGCAAAGGGCAAAGCCCAGCCCTTGCACCAAGAGCGCTCAGAGTCTTATGGAGAAAGAGACACGGAACAGGTCATTGGACAATATTTCATTGCTATTACAACAAGGAGAGAAAAGTATAGGGCATGAGAGAGGCCTAACCTAGCTTATCCCCTAATTTATTCTCGAAAGTGCCAGGAACACTCCCACCTCAGAGCCTTTGCACTTGCTCTTCCCTCTTCCAGGAATGCTCCTCCCCAGCTACCCACAGGGCTAAAAGTCGCCTTAA
The DNA here is from genome assembly GCF_011800145.1 of Mirounga leonina. Classification (NCBI taxonomy): domain Eukaryota; kingdom Metazoa; phylum Chordata; class Mammalia; order Carnivora; family Phocidae; genus Mirounga; species Mirounga leonina. Next base: position 25,101,502 of record NW_023270314.1, on the reverse strand, counting down.
CCCAAAATTGCAACCCTGGGGCCATCCCTCCTCTGACACTTTTTGTCTCTTTCTCTGCTTTCCTTCTTTCACCAGCCACTGCCTAACACAGCACGTCCTTCACCTACTCATTTTGCTCGTCAGTCTCCGTGCAGGAGAATGTGAGCCCCATGAGGGCAGACATTTGGTCCCTTTGCTCTCTTGTATATCCTCTGCACTTAGGTCAGTGCCTGGCAGACAGGAGGTTGGCAAGAAGTATCTTTTGAAGTTGAAAATAGAGCTACCATATGATCCAGCAATTGCACTACTGGGTATTTACCCCAAAGATACAAAAGTGGGGATCCGAAAGGGTACGTGCACCCCGATGTTTATAGCAGCAATGTCCACAATAGCCAAACTGTGGAAAGGGCCAAGATGTCCATCGACAGATGAATGGATAAAGAAGATGTGGTATATATACACAATGGAATATTATGCAGCCATCAAAAGGAATGAGATCTTGCCATTTGCAACGACGTGGATAGAACTGAAGGGTATTATGTTGAGTGAAATAAGTCAAACAGAGAAAGACATGTATCATATGATCTCACTGATATGAGGAATTCTTAATTGCAGGAAACAAACTGAGGGTTGCTGGAGTGGGGGGTGGGGTGTGAGGGATGGGGTGACTGGGTGATAGACACTGGGGAGGGTATGTGCTCTGGTAAGCGCTGTGAATTGTGCAAGTCTGTTGAATCTCAGATCTGTACCTCTGAGACAAATAATGCAATATATGTTAAGAAAAAAAAAAGAAGAAGAAGGTAGCAGGAGGGGAAGAATGAAGGGGGGGAAATCGGAGGGGTAGACGAACCATGAGAGACGATGGACTCTGAAAAACAAACTGAGGGTTCTAGAGGGGAGGGGGGTGGGAGGATGGGTTAGCCTGGTGGTGGGTATTGAGGAGGGCACATCCTGCATGGAGCACTGGGTGTTATGCACAAACAATGAATCATGGAACACTTCATCTAAAACTAATGATGTAATGTATGGGGATTAACATAAGAATAAAAAAAAAAGAAGTATCTTTTGAATGAATGAATCCCCATCCAGTTTCATCTCATTGGTTTCCTTCCATCTTTCCACGTCTGGAGGTCCCTGTGACTCCAAATTCTATTCTCTGAAGCATTAGTAAATCGCCATCCACCCACTCGAGGTGGGGAGCATGCATACATTTGAGAAACATGGACATGTGTGTGTGTGTGTGTGTGTGTGTATGTACTGAACTCCTACTGTGGGCTGAGCTAAATGATACAGGACATACAAGATGGATAAGGCCCCATCCCCACTCTGAAGGAATATAGAGTCCCAGGGAGGATACACATATGAATACAGAATGGGGTGTGGCCTGAGAGGGACTGCCCGGGTCGCAAGTTTGCGTGTTGGTGTAATAGCGGGGGATTCCTCTTTTGGAGGAAACTTGACCCAGTGCCGTGGTCTTGGAGGAAAGCCAGGACAGACTCCTGTGGCCCGTCCCTGGAAACCCTCCCTCTGCGGATTTACATCTTCCCAGCCTAGGTCCTATGGGGCCTATGCTCAGCTCTTTGGATATCTACCCAATTGTACTTTTATCCAGACCCCATTTTTTTTTAATTCAGCATCCAACTCTTTTCATTGAAATAGAACTGACACCCAATGTTACATTAGTTTCAGGTGTACGCATAGTGATTGGACAAGTCTTTACGTTGTGTGTGCTCCCCACAAGTGTAGCTGCCATCTGTCCCCATGCAACACTATGACCATACCATTGACCGTATTCCCTATGCTGTGCCTTTCATTCCTGGGACTCATTCATTCCGTAACCGGAAGCCTCTATCTCCCGTCTCCTGCATCCATTGTACCCTGACCCCATGTTCCCATCGTTCTGCAAGAACATCAGAAAATGTATCAAATGTCTCATTGAATCCCAGATAGACTCTGTCCGACCTACAAAACTACCAAGATAATATTGTCAGTGAATTATTTTACCCAACAATAAAGCAATCAATGGGGCCTGCATGCCAAGCCCCATTCTAAGAATTTTACATATATTAAGCATTTAATCCTAACAACTCTGTGAAATGGGTACTATTAATATCACCATTTACAGAAAGGGGAACCGAGGTGCCGAGAGAACAAAGAATTTGCTCCAGGCCACGCGGCTGGTATGCCGCAGAGCCAGAACTCGAACACAGGTCATTGAGCACTGGAGTCCCTGCCCTTCCGTCACCACATTGTGCTCCTCTCAGAGACCTGGGAATATCAGTATTGAAGGACACCTTAACCACCTACAGCCCAGAGAGGTAGAACAACTTGCCCAAGGTCACATAGCAGATCCAAAAGTGAAATTCATTCCTCAAACTGCATCCATCATCAATATTAATGAAGCACTACCAGGTGCTAGACACCATGCCAGCCCAGATTAAACAAAAGATAATAGAAGTCCCTGGGGCACCTGGGTGGCTCAGTCGTTAAGCGTCTGCCTTCGGCTCAGGTCATGATCCCGGGGTCCTGGGATCGAGCCCCGCATCGGGCTCCCTGCTCGGCGGGAAGCCTGCTTCTCCCTCTCCCTCTCCCCCTGCTTGTGTTCCCTCTCCTGCTGTCTCTCTCTGTCAAATAAATAAATAAAATCTTTAAAAAAAGAAGAAGAAGTCCCTGCCCTAGTGGAACTTGCAATCTAGCGGGAAACCTATGTAAAAACCAGTAAGTGTAATAAAAGTGTTGAAGGTGCCATGTACATGGTACCGTGGGGGCCTGGGGATCTTCTAGAACAGCAGCAGGTGTTCTTATTCTTGGCACTCTCAGGAAGAAGGAAAATCATCTCATGGGGTCAGGGTGAGGCTATGCTGCCCACACTTGTTCTGTTTTCCTAGTTTTCACGGGGCATTGAAGGGCTTAGTTACTGTCCTCTTGTTTGAGGGGAACCAGACACAAAAGTGTCCCTCACCTGTCTTCAACTAGCCTCCCCACCCCCACCACAGACAGCCCATGACTTTCCCTGCTCGAGTCATAGAACGTTCCCTCAGTTAGGCCTTCACAGCTGAGAAATACATGCCAAATTCTAACCCAGAGCATCCCGAACATCAGTCATTCGCCCATTCAACCCTCACCATTGTGTGGCATATCGTTGTCCCACGGATGTCATTACGTGCTTAATAGTTTTCTTTATTTTTTTAAAGATTTGTTTATTTACTTGAGAGAGAGCAAGGGAGGGGATGGCGTTGAGCACAGAGCCCAACATGGGGCTGGATCTCATGATCCTGAGGTCATGACCCAGCTGAAATCAAGAGTCAGACGCTTAACCAACTGAGCTACCCAGGGGTCCCATTAATAGTTTTCTATAAATCAATTTACTTTTTTTTTATCCTGCCCCTAAGCAGTAATGTCCTTGAAGTCATGGCTTTGGTGTGCTAATTCTAATTTTTCTAATTCATATTCAAATAAAACATGGCTGTTAAAATGTCAAACGTTCGTCCCTGGCTTACACAGCACCCTCTCAGAAACACGGGTCAACCTGATGCTGCTTCCTGCCCAAAGCCAGTGAGGACAAGGAGGGAGCAGCACCCTTCCAATGTGGCCAATTTCTGTAACTACATCTCTCTTGGCCTGTGGGGCAGGAAAGAAGAGGGAGGAGGGGCGCCTGGGTGGCTCAGTCGTTAAGCGTCTGCCTTCAGCTCAGGTCATGATCCCGGGGTCCTGGGATCGAGCCCCACATCGGGCTCCCTGCTCCGTGGGAAGCTTGCTTCTCCCTCTCCCAGTCCCCCTGCTTGTGTTCCCTCTCTCGCTGTCTCTCTCTCTGTCAAATAAATAAATAAAAATCTTTAAAAAAAAGAAGAGGGAGGAGATGAAAGAGGCAGCCCCCCATGCTGCCCCAGGCCAAGCAGAGCGCACTCCAGTGTTCTCTGCCCGGGCACCCTCCTGCCCGCTGGGCTGCGACAGGTAGCCCCTGTCCTCCTCCTGCACCAGCAACGGAGGAAGGTGGCACCCAGCCAGAGAATGGGGAGAACGGGCTTACTGCCTCAAGAAAGGGGTGGGCCGAGCTGCTGCCTCCACAACGCCTCCAAGTCCAGGTAATGAGCCCCCAAAACCCACAGGGAGCACAATCCCAACACAGAGACCTTGGAGAGCAGGGATTTGCAAAGCTTTGCCCGGGAGTTCCGAATTTAAATGTGTGTCTCCAAGGTCCGGGTTGAGAGAGGCTATATAGGACAATGCCAAACTCCAACTTCGGGATAATAACCCTTTTACGTGAAAAACAGTGATCGTGTTTTACGAAGCACTTTTAAAACATCTACTGAGGACCCCCTGGGTGCCATCACTGGGCCCGTGCCCGGCCTTTGCGGATCCTTCATCCTCTCGTCGCAATCTGAGAAGTGGGTATCATTGTCGCTCATGCTACAGGCACAGAAACAGGAGCAAGTGCCCGAGAGATGAGGCCGAGTGAGGCTGAGAACCGGGGTGTGCCCGGGAGCGCGGCGGGATCCCCTGCGACTCCTCGGTGCAGTAGGAATGGTGCATGTTTCCTCACTCAGCAGAGAACCAGAAGCCTGGAGGGGACTCACTGGGCTCGGGCCGGGCAGCCGTGCCCTGCCACGGAACAACGGGCTCGCTGCGGGTTGCGAGAACACAGCTCCGCTTCGTAGCGTTGGCCATTTTCTGGGGTGTAAATACCCCCACCCCAGCTGATCTCGAGCTGCCAGGGCGCTGCCAGGGACTGTGGAGCTGGGGAGGCAGACCCCGCGCGCCTCCCAGAGTCTGCACAGGCTGATGCCAGCACCAGCTGGGCGGGGGGGGGAGCAGGTGGAGGCCTTTCCGTGGAAGGAGACTCTCCCAGCCATTTGCAGCCAAGAACACATATCTGGGAGCAAACCAATGGTGCCTGGGAGAGGGAAGTGGGGCTGGGCTGAGGGAAGAGGGAAGTGTTCAGACCAGAAACCCCGAGCTGAGAGTCCAGACTTGCCACTCTGACCCAATCAGGTTCAGCCAGTTGGGTGCCCTGTTGTTATAGCAACTGCTCCTGACGTGGCAAATATTTGTGAGATGAGTTGCTAAGGACAGCCTCCCAACACCCCAGAGGGCGAAAGGCCCATGGGGCAATTTCTAGGGGAAAGTTCCCAGGATTCCTACAATGCTAAGAAAGTAAGTAAGGCCCCATAGGAGCTCCTGGACTGGGAGGTGGGGTAGGGGGGTCACCTGGATGAGCTCCCTGACCCTCATCCCCCCTCACCAGCATCCCTCCTCGGGCCACCTGAAAAGCTGTGCCAGGGGCCTGGGCTCTGGGAGTGGGGGTTGACTCTTCTGCCCCCATCCCCAAGGAATTTCAGTCTGTTCTGTTATAACCAGCAGCAAGTTGTGAAATCAACTGAATGGGTTTCTTTTTTTTTTTTTTTAATATTTTATTTATTTATTTATTTATTTGAGAGACAGAGTGAGTGAGTGAGTGAGCGAGAGAGAAGGAGCACAAGCTGGAGAAGGGGCAGAGGGAGAGGGAGAAGCAGACTCCCCCCTGAGCAGGGTGCCCCATGTGGGGCTCGAACCCCAGACTCCGGGATCATAACCTGAGCCGAAGGCAGCCGTTTACCCAACTGAGCCACCCAGGCGCCCTGGCTGAATGGGTTTCAACTAGCGTTATCAGCTCCTCACAGGGAGAAAGGCTACCTACCACTGCACCACGAAATTCTGTTCCATATGTGTGTGCTTGTGTAAGTGCATACAGAACTGTGATAGAAAATGAATTTCTGGGGCACCCAGATGGCTCGGTTGATGGAACATGCGATTCTTGATCTTGGGGTTGTAAGTTCAAGCCCCACATTGGGTGCAGAGATTACTTAAAAATCAAATCTTTAAAAAAAAAAAAATGAATTTCTTCCTAGGGATCATTGTCCAAAAAAGTTTAAGAAACCCTCTGATAGAAGAAGTGGTCCCACCCCCAAACACACACAAACCCAAGAAATAAGACCAGAACCAGGAGCAGCGTTAGCTGTCAGGACTGGGGGATGGGAAAATAGAGCTTTCCTCTGGGAAGCTCTTCCAGAAGAGAGAGAGAAGGAAAGCAGGTTTGAGAAGGGGGAAAGCAGAGGGTAGGGAGCTCTCCCAATCTATCCTAAGGGTTAGGAAATTCTCCTAATACCTAATCTAATCCCTAAACGCACAGATGCATGCTCTGCCCTGTAGCTCCCGAAAGGAAAGAACCATGGCCCCCTCCTCCATGGAACCACTGAGTCATGACAGTGACGAGGACAGGAACCCCTGGTTGGATCCAGGAGGGATAAGCTTGGCGGAGCTGGGGAGAGCAGACAGCAGCGTGCTGAGTACAGACAGGGCCCGAGGGCCTGATGGCCGGCCTGCTGTGAGCTACACAGAGCAGCTCAGACTGTGTGCCTGCCCTTGGGGCTGTAGACTCTATCAAGACCACAATAATGCACAACTGGAGAGCGACCCAACAGCAAAAAGACCCTACACGACACCTGCCAGTTGGTGCAGAATGTCAGAGCAGAGAGACCTAAGAGGTCATCTTGTTCAACACCCTTGTTTAACAGCACAAGAGACAGGCCCAGGGAAGGAAAGCAACCTATCCAGGGCAACATAGCAAGGATAGGACTAGAACCCACTAAGCCAGGACTCATTTCATCCTGCATTATAGAGAGCCGTGAGACTTGGATAGAGACCCATGGAAGAGGACCCCAAAACCCCACCCACCCGCCTGCTCCCACCATCCCAGCAAGCTCCTGAAGGCTATCATGCGTCCATAACATGTACTGGGCACTTCTCAGCACCAAGCACTGTGCTAGGTGCTTCAGATCCAACGAACAATCCCCTCCAGCTAAGAATGGAGAGTACCTGCTGCCCTCCAGGAAAAGAGACAGGCTCTGTGACCTCCCTGACCTGCCCAAACACTTACTACTCTCCGAAGTTCTTGGGTCTCACCTCACTCCTTCCTGCTGCAACATCAGTCCAGTGTCTCTTGGCCTCCAAGGCACCTGCTTGCTCACCTGGCCTGGCAGGTGGGGAGGGTGCCTGTGTTACCCCGGGCCTCTCCTGGCTCCCGAGGTAGCCCTCCCATTATTTCAAAAGTGGCATAAAAGCCCCCAGGAGCTGTGTCAGCAGAAGCTTGTGGGCAGGGAGGGGGCAGGGAGAGCAGAAGACCAGCAGGAAGATGTTGGGTGGGGAAGTAGAGGGGCAAGAAAATGCAGATCCCACTGCCTGGCTTCTTAAAGTCTAGGCTGATGATTTAAAGATGCAGAGGAAGAAGATTCTAAGGCTTGTGGCACTTCCTTTTCTTTATACAAATAATACAAATTCATTGCTGAAAATTTTAAAACAATAATAAAATAAAATTAGGAACAATAAAACTCTTCTAAAAACTACAACCTAGAAGCAGTCACTATCAACAGGTTGGTGCAAAACTTTCCAGACTTTTCCACATGTAAATATCTTTCATTATCCATTCAACCCGTATTTATTGGACCTGGTATTGTTCTTTTTTTTTTTTTCTTTTGATCAGGTGTTGTTCTAGCACTAGGTATAAAGTAGCCGTGAAATAGATAAAAATCCATGCCCTTATGGAGTTTGCATTTTATAATTATATATATATGCATACGTGTATATTCATGTTTCTAGTATAGTACTATATACTATTCTAGCGTGAGCACCACTTATGTGTATAAATCTGTATTTCCCAGAAGTGGGATCAGATTATACATATGGATTTATAACCAGTTTCACCCTGTCCGTATCCATAAGTGTAGATCGGATTATTGTAAACGGTTCAGCGTATTCCCTTGCATGGCTTCTCAGGGCTTTTCACCAAGCCCACTGTCTGATTTCTCTCCCAGAGGACACGTCTGAACACACACACACACGTACACAAACATGCATGCACACACTGTGGACAGGGCAGTCTAATCCAGTCCTGGTCCCAGACATCTTTCCAGGATTTTCCAGGGCACAGACCCATTCCTGGCAGTCCCTTCCAAGCAGGAGCACGAGTCTGGCTTCTCGTGCTCTTGACCCCCCCTACAGGCAGCCAGGGTTCTTGCGACCGGAACAGGGCATGGGAGCCAGGCGGGAGCCAGCCCCACGGGAATTCCTAAAACAGGAGTGGGGGGTGATCAGGACCTCCCCGAAGTACCTCCCCTAGCACCACTTCCCTGCTGCCTGATGGGGTTATAAGGTGAGAACCCCCAAACAGGCCCCCAAATGGGAACATAAGCCACCAGTGATTCCTGGGCATTTTTTCTGGATGTTGTGAAGTCCCCGTTGGCCCTGGGCCAAGCTGGGAAAATCCATGTACATGGACTCTCTGGAAGCTAGCTCCTGGGGTCCTAGGGGTGCCCTGGGTAGATGAGCAGAGCAGAGAGAGGCTGAGGATCTGGGAGAGAGGACCTACAGGTGGTGGTTAAGAGCGTGAGTCAGACTGCCTGGGTTCAGATTGTGTCTCCACTACTGACTAGCTCTGTGGCCTCAGGGAAGGGACCTAACCTCTCTGTGCCTCCACGGTCATGACTATAATAAGGGAATAATAATTCCTATTCCATAGGGTTGTTGTGTATGTCCAACAAGATATACACGTAGAGCCCAGAACAGCACTTAGCACAGGGGAGTGTGTACCTACTATTAGCTCTTATTATTCCTATCTTCTCGGTCCCCACTTGCCGGCCAGGCCTGGCCTACTAAAGGTTGACGTTCCTGGGACTACTCCTGCCCTCACTGTCATCTGAGTGAGTGGGGCAAGAGACAGAGAGAGTAGGACCATGTGTGTGGGTACATGTGGGGAGTGTATTGTGGGGAGCTTCTAACTGAATGTAGGGGCATGAGGGGGAATGTGCAGAGGTCAGATGACCACGTAAGAGTGTAGATGTGTGTGCAAAGTCAATTGTAGGCGCCGTGGAAGCGCAGTTCATACATGCATGTGTAAGCTAGTTACGCACATATAAGGGTGGGCGTGCCGATGCGGAGCTCTGTGACCGTGGATCGTAGAAGACACTCGTGCACATCAGTGTGTAGGGGGGGGGGGGGGGGGGGGGACAAGGTGTGAGTGTGTACCGGGTTGTATGTTGTGAATGTGTAAGGATACGTGTGTGCAAGAAGGTTGTGTGTGGATGTCCATGCTCCCCAGCCCGACCCCGGCACACATCTCTCTGGGAGGGGGCTACCAGAGACAAAAATTCCCCAGGCTGAGGGGACAGTGCCCCTGACCTGATGGGAGAACAGTCCGGATGTTTTTCTCTCTTCAAAGCTTTTGAGTTTCCTAGAGAAAAGCTGCTGGCTCAGCAGAGCCCAGCCTTAAACCCGCCCCACTGATCGAAACTCTGGAAGGAAACCAGCGTCAGCTATCCCCACCCGGCACCCCCACCCCTGCCTGGGAATGCTCCTGGCAGGGGGGATGCTCTTGGTGGTGCAGGACCCACACCTTGCCCCCACCTCCCTCTGCTCCACCCGTACCCTCTCCCTGCTCTCCCTGCTCTCCCTGGCCCCTCTGAGGGTGCCTGGGGCAGCTGCCAGCCAGTAACAGAAAGCTTAAGCCCCTCTCCGTGCTGTGAGAGCACTTTGCTTCCCTGCCCCGGCAGGCCTTACCCAGGGGCAGCCAGCGACTCCCTGCCAGAAGGGAACTGGGGGCTGGAGTGGGGGGACCAACCCCCTCCCAGGAGGCAGGCACCGCACCCCACCCTGTGTCTCCTAAGAAGGCAAAACCACGATAAAGGACTGGGTGGGGAGGATATCTCAGAAAGAAGGTCCACTTGGATGCAGAGGCTGGATGTCAAGAGGGGTCCTTCCTTTCATTTAGGGGTTCCAGAGAAGACCACTCTTCCAGGAAGTTGTCTCAGTTGTTAATAGCATTATATGTACTAACAATAATCATCACTCAATGCACAAGCACTACATGCCAGGTGCTTTACATATGGCACGTTTAATTAACCCCATTTTATAGATTGGAAAACTGAGGTTCGGTCAGATTAACTTGTCCTAGATCACACAACCAGTGGTGCCAGAGTCAGGATTTGAACCCAGGTCTGTCTGTAAAGTCTGGACCCTTTCTTAGGTCTATGCCTGCATCTTCCTGTCTGTTCTCAGCCAGAATGGGCACCTCTGTTCTTCCTCTTCCAAAGAAAGACAGAAACACGCTCAGACTGGAAGGAACAACTAAGGGGAATGGTGGGCTGGGCTGTTGGCAAAGACTTCCAGAGGATGGGAGCGTGGAGGGAACTCAAGAAGCCAGGGGGAGAGATTGTCGAGTGGAGGAAAGAAGGGATGGAAAGGGGGACTCTGGCCTCTGTGACACCTAGCTGGGGAGGGCGGGTGCATGGCTGCATGCAGGGTGGCACAGAGTGGGAACAGAGATGGTAAAAATTGGGGCCTGGTGCCGAGCCCCCAAAGTACCTGTCTCCCTGCACCATCGTCACTACCCCCAAGGAGGCCTGGGCCATCTGCTTCTTGACCTCTGCTGGGCCAGGGGTCTCAGACCCCAAGGAGCCCGGGCGCTGAGCCACTGAGCACCTTCAAACTCTGGAATGTGCCAGGGCTTCATTCCTCTAGCTGCCTCATTCCCAGCAACAGGGAGGAGCCCCTGAACCCCTGGACTTGTGGGGAAGAGAAACTCAGTGGGGCTCCAGAGTAACCAGCCAAAGTGCCCTGAGGGGCAGGCCCGGTGGAGGGGTTGCCTGGCAAAGATTCGGGAGAGAGGAGATCCACAGGGCCAAAGAGGAAGTGGGAGGAGGAGGGACAGCAAGGCAGGGTGAATAGGGGAGAGCGTGGGGGGAGGAACGGGGATTAGGGGTGCCAAAGGAGCCAGGTTCCTTGCTGAGGCGGGGTGAGGCAGAGTGCTTGGTGTGCGGGGACGGAGGTCAGGCACACCTCACCTGGCCTCACCCCAGCCGCCTCCCAGCTTCCCCAGGGAGAAAGCGTGTGGGAAACCCAGGGAGGCAGAGCATCAGGTCCCCTCGGCCCTCTCTCTGGGACTCTACTCCAGGAAAGCGACCTGTTCCACCTCAAGCTCCCCAGGCCTCGTGAAGCCCTTTTGCAAGAGGGAAGTAGAGAAACTGTATCAAAATCCCCTTTGACAGTTCCTTAGAAAGCCTGGCCCCACCAGGGTAAGGGGCTAGCGCTGCCGCAAGGTGCCTGAAGTCAGACCACCGACGATGGGGAAAGGTCAGGGTCAAGGAACAGAGGGACAGGGTCTGGGCTACCTGGATCGGGCAGGGAGGGGCCGCCCCACAGAGGCAGGGGAATGCTCAGATGACTTCTTCAGAGTCCTCTCCCAGGCTTGACTCCCAGGAGTCTTTGCGCAGCAAACTGCAGGCCAGAGCCCCCCTTCTCAGGGACCTCCCAGGAGGACCCAGCTCTCCGGAGGGTGGGGGTGGGGTCCCGTCACATTCTTTTCAAGCCGGTTTGGTAGCTGGTGATTTGTGAGGAAAAAGGGAGAGACTAGGAAACAATATTCCAACCCCACAGGGACCATGTGTAAATGAGGATGATGGTCCCTGCCAGTGGGTAATGTGACAATTAAGTGCAGTATCTGAAGCACTTAGCACGTGCGTGCCTGGCACAGGGAGTTCTTGGAGGTGCAAACAGCAAAGATGGGATCCTAACACCCACAGATGGGTCGAAAGCAGGCCAGCAACTTCTCTCCACACCCCTGAGATACAAAAGAGGGGCCTGGGCCCAAACACCCTCTGGTTCAGGCCAGGCCGTGCTAGCCAGGCTCATCTGCATTTCATTTGCATGTATTTTGTCTAGCCATCGACACTTGTCACTCCAGTAGCTTCAGAGCCTCTGGGCCCCATATTGCTCTGGTCCTTCCTCTGGCCCCTTCTAGACTCCTGAGGCCTGGAGGACCCTAGAGGGAGAAGAGAGCCCTGTCGGTGGCAGGGGGCTGAGATAGGACCCTGCTTCTCCAGAGGACCCGTTCGCTGTCCTCCGACAGGAAGCCTGGCTTAGGGCGCCCCCTGCAGGGCGTTCCCAGAATAGAGGGGGAGGAGGACAGCGAGTGTCCGCTCCTCCCCTCCCGGCTCCACGCCGGGCGCAGCCGCCCAGCCTCTCCGCCTCCCCCGCGCCCTACTGCTCCGCGGCCCCGTGGAGTCTGAGGGTCGTCCCCCTACCCGACCCTCGTAGAATCTGGAAACTCACATCCAGCCCCAACTAGCCAAGACCAAGGGCTCCACGGGGGTTGTAGCAAGCACCAAGGCAGAAGGATCTGGGAGTTCTGCCGCTGTCGGCAACACCCGTCCCCTCCAGATACAACTGGATTTGCACGGGTGCCCAACTCGGCACCACACCCCCATCCCGCAGCCTGGCCACGAAAGGGATCGTGGTTTTACTGTAGGAAGAATTTAGGGAACATAGAGACTTGTGAAGAAGTGGGGAGAACCTCACACAGCTTGCAGGAAAGGCAGACCCGCCAAGGTCTCTCCGGCAGAGGTCTCAGCCCACGGGGGATGAAGTCACCAGGGAGGGGCCGCAGCTGGGTGGACTGAGGTCGACTCCCCCCCTCCCTCCCTCTCCCCCAGTGGGGGTGTTTCAGGGCCTCTGGGAGATCCCTTCCCGTCCAGGTCAGTTCTGCCGGTTCAGTTTAGCTGGGAGTGGAACCTCGGAGAAATGCAGTGACTGCAACATTTGACTCTCAAAAAAAGATGTCAAAAATGCTCTGAGCCTCAGTTTGCTTGTTGACATCTACATCTACTCACAACCCAGGCTTTCGCCGCTGGGCTCCCTCTGCCCACCACCCCTGCCTTGGCTGGGCGTGTGAATGGGGGCAGAAGAGAGGGCAGGGCAGAAGGGTGTGTGTGTGAACAAGTGAAGTCATTCTCTCTGGGTGGCTCCTTTTAATTAGCACCCTGAAAAACTCCCAGCCAGCAAAATAGGGTCTTGCCAACTGAGAGCCCCACCCTTCTGGTTCATCCAGGCCCTGGGGGCAGAAGGGGGCAGGAAATCTGAGCGCAGGAAAGGAAGGGGTCTGTTGAACACCTGGGTGTTTGAGAGGCTTTCTCAGTCCTCTGAGGACCCATCGGCAGGGCAGGGCCACCCTCAAGGGCCAGCTGGCCTCTGAGAACCTTGGCTTGGCCTTTCCTGGAGCAGGAGAGTGGAGGTTGGCAAGATGTCGGTGGAGCTGTCATCTCTTTGCCCCCAGCTCCCCCAGGGAGACCAAGCCCTGAAAATGGCCAGTGTCCCTGCCCTGAAGGTTACACCGTAGGGAATTACACCCAGGTCCAGGCCTGGGCAAGACATTCAGGCCTTTCTTTGGCCATTTTAGTCATGCCAAACATTTGAAGCAAAGGGTTACCTGGTCACTCAGAGCCGACCCCCTGAATCCAGCACATTTACTCCTTGAAGTGGATAGAACAAGCCTCATCCATCTTCCCTCCCCCAGCCCCATGGTCTGGAGACCACTCCCCTGGACGTGTCCATGTCTCTCCTCTCCCTCAAAACCCTCCTCCAGGTAACTGCTTGATAAACCTCCCAGAGGCTGTGAGACCCCTCTAGTCTGGTGTGCATGCTCAGGCCCCGTCTGCGGCCTGCCTCTGCTCCCTGGATCGGACGCCCTCCTCCGCCAGCAGCCTGGAGCTCCAGAGCACAGGGCCTGAGTCCCCTTGTTGCTCTAGTCTCCAGCCCCAGCTCCTAGGACCGGGGGGCCATGGGAGGGTGTCAGACCTGCTCCCTGTGAAAATGGACACGAGGGGCAGGGGAGATGGGAGCACTGAGAAATGTGACTCTCTTCTGGACGAGGAGGAAAGAGCCCAGAGTCTGATCCCACTGCTGCTTCTTACAGAATCACTGTGCCAACTCAGACATGGGACCCTCCATCTCTGGTTCTGACTTTATGTAACTTTGGGGGTTCCTTCCAGCTCTGACAGCCTATGGTACTGGAATTATCCAGTACCCTAATGTGTGAATGAGGAGAGAGGGCAAGGGCAAAGCACTAAGTGGAAAACCAGGCTGGTGTGACCATGGCTCCACAGAAAAGGACTCTCACTCCCAAGCTGGGGGCAGGGATTCCTTCTAGCTTTTCCTGAGACTAAAGACCTATTTTTCCAATGTCCCCGTCCCTGGGGAGGGTTTAGGGTCAGGCAAGAGCTGGGGATGGGGAGCACAAGGCAAAGTAGGGGATGGCTCAGTTGTGCCCGTGAGTAAGTTCTAGAAAGCTGCTGCACACCCCTCGGCCTATAGTTGGCAACACTATAGGGGATGTGTACAGTTGAAGAAGGTAGATCTCATGGTAAGAGTGCTTACCACCAGAAAAATAAAATAAAAAGTAGAGAGAAGCTATCTGAATCCTGTCCAGAGCCCAGGGGGATCTGAGCCCAGAGGGGCATCCCCAGCTGCAGGTGGTCCCCCACTGGCTGCTTCCAGGGCCCAGCAACCAAATCCACACAACTACTACCTTCCAGAATCCACCAGGCCAGAGAAGTGGCGGGGACGGCGCCACCCTGGGGACCCCAAGCCCTCCCCAGGAAGCCAGGCCATCGTGCCCGACCACCAACCACACAGAGCCCAAATCCTTGGGGGCCCCACCCTGGGACTCTGGCTGTTCGGAAAAGTGGGGTTTTGATTTCAGAGGACAGTGGAGAAAGGATGGGGTGTCTGCTCTAGGGGGACAGAGAGGGGCGTGTTGGAAGACTGAAAGCGTCCCCTCCCTGGGGCTGAGTGGGAGCTGGAGCAGAGCGGGCACCGCCCGACGCGGAGGCCTCCGCCCCCCACCCAGCTGGGCCGGCTGTTCCCATCACACCCAGAGCAGTAAAACTTGCTTTTATGGTTGTTGTGGGGGTTGCTGTTTTCCTTGGGGATGCTGTTTGCGTCTGTGTATCTATGTGCAAACACACCTGGTCCTCGTATGTGTACGGCTGTCTGAGGTTTGGTGTGTCTGTGTGCCTTGGTGTGTCCCCGAGTGTGTTTGTGTGGATACATCCATGTGGGTCTGGGTGATCATCATAGCTGCCATCGATGGAATGATTACAACGTGCCAGGCACTTTCCAGCAGTTATTGCCTTTAATTCTCCCAACAACCCTTAAGGAAGTTATTCTAGCTATCTCTATTTTACAGATAGGGAAACAGAGATTTGATAACCGGCCCAGAGTCAGATAACTAGTAAGGGATGGAGCTGGGATGCTTGCCTCTCACACTGAAAATGTCTGTGTGTGTGTGTGTGTGTGTGTGTGTTCTCATATATATGTGAAAATCTGGGTATAACATCTGCACGCCTGTCTGTGTGTGTCCCTGAGTCTGCACGGTCTCGTACCTCCCTGTTCAGGTGAGTCTGCCCGTCTGCATGGGTGTAGGTGTAGGTGTCAAGACCCAGGCCCCGGCCAGGCCAGGCTCAGTAGCTGGGGCCTTAGGAACAATGAACCTCCCGAGAACAGTGCCTGTGGTTTCTGAATACGGAGGTGTGCCTGAATGAGGACCAGGAACTTGGCCATAGAGACTGTGACAGGCGCAGCCAGCGCAGGCCCTTAGCCTGGGAAATGAGGGCAGTCTGCCCCCTTCCCAGAGAGGCTGAGTGCCCTGCACAGACAACCTGGGAAGGACTCAGAGGACAGCAAGAAGGGGGCAGTGCCCCCTGTCACCTGCGGGGCCACCCCTGCCCCTAACCAGCCAATGGGACAGCAAGGGGACCCCTGGGAGAGGAGCTGACTCTGGCTGGGAGCTCTCTCCCCTGAGAGCCCGGTGCTCCCTCTCCTACAGCCTCTGTCCGGAAGCACTGACCGCAGGATCTGGCTGGGTGCCCGGTCAGGGGTCCATTCAGCTGCAAAGGGCCCTGGGAACTGGGAAGCCGGCGACCCGCGGCGGGGGCGGGGCCAGAGCGACAGGCCCGGTGGCAGCCGCCGATTGGCTGGGCCCCAGCGCTCCCACGGTGGCCCGCGGGCCCAGGGCGGCTCCGGCTGGGCCCCTCTCGGTGACTCACCCTCCCCCCACCACCACCCCTGGAGCTGGACGAATGCCCAGTCGCTTACAGCCAAGACCCGCCCCGCTAAGCTGGAACAGCCTGACTCAGCAGGGAGAGCAGGGCGGGCTGAGGGGGGGGGGGGGGGGGTAGGAGGGGCGCGGGCAGGTGGCAGGGGGCTCTCTAGGGGGCACGGTCTGGTGTCCGTTTTTCTGGGGGATCCAAGTGTCTGTCCTTGGGGTGGTGGGGACACCTCTGAAATGGGAAGCTGTGCCTATCCTTCTGGAAGTGTCTCTGTGTCTCCCTCTCCTGGATCTTTGCGGGTCCAGCAGATGCACTCTGGTCATCTTTTGGAGTCTGTATGTTGGTCCATTTGGGGTGTCATTCCGTGACCACCATTTCAAGATCATTTCTGCACTGCCCCTCCCATGCCCTCCAAACACATCCTGGACGCCACCTCCACGCCTCTGGGTCAGAGGCCCAGACCACTGTGTCAGGGGTTACATTTGGAGGGTTCTCAGGCTCAGGCTCTGCCCATCTCCACACCGCAGGGCCCCTGAAGGTCAGAGACCAGCTGCTGCCCTGCACATCAGACTCAAGGCACCGCTCCAGCCCCTGGGCCCTACATGCAAGATCTCACAATGATTTTAAAGCCATCCTTTAAACAGAAAAGGACCCATGTCCAAAGACCACCGGGTGCCAAGCCCTACGCCAGGAGCTTTATGTTCACCTCCTCCATTGCTTCTCCTAGCAACTCCAAAAATCAGCAGAGGAGAAACGGAGGCATAGAGGGTCACACATGTGTAGTTTGTCGGAGTCTGAATTTGACCCCAGGTCTGTCTGGCTTCAAAGCATATGCTCTTGCCCCCGGCCAGGGCTGCTCCCCCAACCGCCTAGCTGGGGGCAGCCTCCCCTTGGCCCATTGGTACCAGAGCAAACTTGGGGAAAACCACTGACTCCACAGAAAGGCCCAGTTCTCAACTTCACCCAGGATTTCCTGTCCCAGGGGAGGATCCCCGATGGCTGTGGGAAGGAGTGGGGTGGGGACCAGGGAGGGGAACAAAAAGAAGCTGAGTGTCAGGACATGTGGGCTTTGGAGGAGGTAACAGAATGTATGTGCCAGGTCCCCAGCAGGGAGACGGCTGAGGAGGAAGACCGTCAGCGGGATCCATATACTTCATGGGACCCACATGCATGCACAGGGCCAGCAGAACCCCACGCACACTCATGCACACGTGTCATGCTTCGCGGGGTCTTGGCACCTAGACACGCAGGTGTATGCGTCACGGCACACCCGCATATTTCACAGGCTGCACACATGCTGTTTAGGCGAATTGCGACAAACAAGTATATAAAGAATCAGCGGCGTGGTTACACATACCGGTAAATAGTTTGCAGGTCATCGCACACACATTGTTCCAAACCCTCACCAAGGGGGCGATGGGGGAGCGTGAAGGGCATGTGGATTTGGTGTGGAAACAGATTGGTTCCAAGGCCTGGCCAAACCCCAACCCAGGAAGCCCAGAGCCCTCCACTCCCCACACCCCCTCCCACCCCCGGACAGGCCGCTGCCAACCTCGGCCCCCTCTGCCCTCGGCACCTAGAACAGGAACGAACCCCATACACACACGGACACACGGGCGCGCACACACAGGCCTCGGAGAAAGCTCGCACCGACCCACACAGACGTCTTCCACAAACATGACACACACACAAGCTACATAGGCCCTGGCCGCAAGGGCGCACACGCGTCCAAGCGAGACCCTCACACAAACACGCCCGGGGGGCCGGTCACATACACACCCCCAGGACCACGGCCCTGGCACAGACCCGCCGATACGTGCCTGCACCAAGAGGAAACTACAAAGACACACGCAAATCAGACACACATACAACAGCCGAGTGCTTGTGGGCACACACACCACCCCCATCACGGAAGGAATCCCCCAGAAGACACCACTGCCCGCCCCCCCCACCTTCTGCCTTGGCAAAACAAGGCCCGGCTTGCCCCATTAGCTCTCTGCTCTCCCTGGCCCGAGACAGACCCTGCCCGGCCTGCCCCGGCCTGCTCGGGTGGGGCCCCGCCCGCTGCCAGCTCAGCACAGGGCAGGGTCCCTGCGCTCCCGGCTGCCGCTCCAGCACGTTGCGGGCCCCCCCCTCCTGCTGGGCCTGCCACCTCAGCATCTGGGCCCCGGCCGGCCTCCACCTCGCCCATTTCTGCAGGCAGTAGGCGGCGCGCCTGATGCCCCGAGCTGGGGGCGAAGAGGAGGGGCAAGATCCTAGGGGGAAGGCAGAGCTGCCTGGTCCTTTCTCCTTCTTCAGACTGACCCCTCCTCACCAATCCTGGATCCCCCCAGTAACCGGTAACCTCCTGATTGCAGTGAGCAAACACCCCCAGAGCTACAAGTCTGTCACACTGTCCCCTAACCCACGGACGTCTGTCCAGCACACACACAACCAGCACTCTTTCTCACGGCCCCACGCACACAGCCTTGCACGCACGACCACTCGGTCATCTACCCCCCAGCACGTCACACCCCATGCCCCCGCACTGCCAGTCACACGGAGCCCCATGACAGACGCACGGCGCCATGCGGCCTTCGTGACATCTACACAGCCGAAGGAAACCGTGCCCCACGCGTGGCCGGTCACGCAGACTTGCCCAGCCTCCCTGGGGGCTGGTAATTGTCCCACTCGGCCATGCCCAGGGGTGCCCTGAGAGAGCTGGTTCTCGGGGTGCAGGTCTCTGCACACACACACACGGCCCTGGTGTCCCCAATTCCAAGACATCAGGGTGGGCTTCATTTTCTCCCTGCTCTGTTCCTATTCTGCAGCTATGAGCAGCCCGGCCAGGGGGCTGGGAGATGTCCCCCCAGAAGCCACGCCCTCGCACAGCGGCGCCCCCCACCCAGACATGAGGAAGAAAAGCAAAATTGGCCAGTGGCTGATTTGCACACAGGACCGTAGCTGAGGCAGCTGAGGTGGACAGGGAAGAGTAGGCCGTGGGCCTGCTGCCCAAGAAGGGGGCCCTGCGCGGGCCTGGCAGGTGGGATGCTAGAGGAGGAGAGACAACGACAAAATGGTGGCAGAGACACCAGGGAGAGGGCCGGGGTCCAAAAAGCAGTAAAGCTCCTCAGGCCACACTGGGGAGGCCCAGACCCTGCAGGGGCGACAGGCAGAGGTCTGAGGCCCCAGACTCGCTCCTCTCCTGCCCCTCTCCTCCTCCCTCTCTGGACTTGAGAGTCCAGCAACGGGCACCTAAAAAGCTCCCACCGGGAGCTTCTGGGGCTGACCCTGCTCCTTCTTGGTCAGGGCGCTGCTACCTTGCCGTGTTCAGTTTGTGGAAGCTCATCAAGCTGTAGACTTAGGACTTGAGTACCTCTGCACGTACGGTACACTTCAATGAAAAAACTGTTTGAAAATAAATCCCCTGCTGTGTACAGAGCGCTGTCTTTCCGGGTTGACCCGGTCTGTCATGCCCGTCGCCTCCTCTGCCCATACAACTGCCCCCATGACTCGGTCCTCATCGCAGCTGCCCGGGGTCCTCTGTACGAGTGCACAACACAGACGTGCGGGCTCACACGCGCACACGCACGCATGCACACACACACACACACCCCTGCCCCCCCTCCCCGTTTTCCTCTGTGCCAGCGAGGCTGCAGCCAGCAGGGCGAGGAATGTGGGCAGGCCTCCCTTCCACCTAAAGAACAGATACTTCCCACCACTTGCTCTGTGCCAGGCCCGGGGATACACGATGCATTCCAGGCAGACCCGGCCCTCACCAACGTCACCGTCTGTTGGAGAGGCTGCGACCCAGGGGAAAGGGCCCTGCAGTAGAGTACAGGGCAGTGGGGGAGCCCAGCTTCAGAGGGGCTGGGGACGACTGACCGGTGGGCCAGATAGGAGACACACACTGCAGGCAGGGGGAGAGCGTAAGACTGGGAGGTGCCAGGGGGCTTCCTCCAGGAACCTGCAAGGAGCTCAGCGGTGGAGCGAGGGAGATGCAGGGGGAATGGGCGGGGGGTGGCTGCAGAGGTGGTCTTCAGCCAGGTCAAGCAGGACCTTGAGTGCCAAGCTCAGGGGCTTGGTTTTCCCCAAGGAAGGGGTTTAGCCAGGGTGTGACATGATCAGAATCAACCCGGAGTGCTGTGGAAAGAGGAGCATTGATGGGGAACATGGACACCCAAGTTCTCGCCCTGGCCCTGCCGAGACACTCAGTGACTTCCCTCTAGAGCCTCCAAAACAACAGGGTACCGGGCCAGCTATGTTCTCCTGAGGCAGGTGTCCCTTCTTCCAGAGCCAAGAACCCCCCTCTGACACCCGCTGTGCACATCCTCCCGCGTCCTGTTGGAGCTTCCCCAGCCAGCCCTTCCTCTGCATAGTCCTCCCACCCTCACCTCCCTCTGCCTTGCTGGTGGAGCCGGGAGCCTGCCACCTGCTGGAAAGATGGGAGCCAGTAGGCCAGCACCTGGCAGTGTGGCGCCCTCTAGGGGAGCCCCTGCCACCTCTGCGCTGTAGCAGGCGACACACCCCTGCAAGAATACGGCTGCCCCTCCTGGGTGCCCGCAGCCCCCAGCTCCCCACCACCACAGCATTGGCCCCTGGGTTGTCAGGTGTGTAAGGCACAGGTATATGGGGACTAAAATCCACCCCAAGCTCCACTCACCAAGCCATACCCACGGCTGTATCCCCCAGGATGGGGGCATCCTCTGATTTGCAGGAAAGCAGCCTGTGGGCGTGTGGTGGCCTGCAACCCAGGGGCCTCCCAGGTCTGGCTCCCGGAACGGGGAGGGTGCAGCAGTCCTGCCCGCTCTGCTCAAAGAGCATGTGGAGCTGCTTCTTCCCTGCTCCTCTGCTGCCCCCTAGTGGACATCGGAAGTACTCCTAGTCGCTCAAATCCAACCTCCCCTCAGGCTACGGCCCCGTCCTGGCGCCCAATCCTGCCGCGTCCACACACACAGGCTGAGCCGCAGGCTTCAGGGAAAGATGAAAATCCAAGGCTTTCTGTGTCCCTTGGGTCCCCACCACTGCACTGGCCCCTGACACCAATACTGAACTCTCGAAGTCTGGCAAAGGGGGACAGATGCTGGTGTTGGAGGTTTTACATCCCCTTTTATCACCTTCCCTCAGTCCCCTTTGCTGTGGGAACCAATTCAAACTTTGTCTCCCTGACCTCAGTCTCCCTACTTTGAACCAGAGCCCAAAGATATGTTTTCCCTGCCTTGTGTGGTCTTAGCCAGGAGAGTGTTTTTTCTAAACATTTGAATTAGCTGTCAACACTTAAAAATTAGGAGATTTCATGTAAAAATTCAGATTTCCAATTTCTGCTGCAAAGTTGAAAGTTCTGGAAACTCTGGATGAAAGTTCGAGAACTTGCTTGTCTACAGCAGGCGGGGGCTGAGTAAAGAAGTTGCCCTGGGCTGGGCCCCAACATGTGGGCAGGCACAGAAGGGTGCAAAAGGAGGCCCACAGCTCCCCTCCCCTTCTGACCCAGCTCCATCCCCTACTTCATCCCACATTTGGACGGGCCACCATGAATACCAGGACAACTCTTCCAAGGGCCGTCTGTACCAACCCAACAGGAATATAGGGTGAGTTACAAATGCAAGCCACGTATATAGTTTTTAGTTTTCTGGTATCCACATTCATAAAGTAAAAAGAAATAGAATTAATTTGAATAGTAAATTTATTTAACCCAATATATGCAAAATATTATTTCAACATGTAATCAATATTTAAGACTGCTCATATTTTATATTCATCTTTCTCCTACTGTCTTGAAGATCTGATGTGGGTTTTATAGTCACAGCACATCTCAATTCAGACTAGCCACATTCAGAGTTCTCAACCACACGTGGCTAGCGGCTGCCCAATTGGACAGGGCAGCTCTAGAGGCTCCCCACCCCCAAGTCAGCCATCCCTCAGCCAGGATGAGGTACAAAGGAGGCAGGACCCAGGGAAGAAGCCCCAGCAGTCCCCAGAAGTGAGCTTAGGGCCTACTGGACAGGATGGGGAGACACAGGCTCTGTGGGTGGACCTGCTCCTCAGCAGAGGAGCAGGGGCACGGCCAGAGAGTAACAGAGCAGGGGTGCCTCCGGCCCAGGTGTTCTAAGTGGTTCTAGTTTGCTGTTGTGCTCACCACGCCCTTTTACCGTCCCTACAATGAGGCCGAGTGTCAGATGCCCTATCTATATGTGCACCATCTTCTAATAAAGATGAAATAGAGAAAACACGAACAGATAAGACAGAGAAAAGGAAAGTAAACCTTCCCTGTGCATATCTTTCAGTCTGCAGTGGGAGGATGGAAGGCCGCATGTTTCAAAAAAGACAGCGGGAAAGCGTAATTCTTTGTGAAGGCCAAGAATATTCCAGCATGTTTTATGTGCGGGTGACTATCCACAGTTTCTCACCCCACACCAACTTCTCTGTTTTACCTTAGCTGCCTGGCCCCTGTGGGCATTTGAATTTTAAGCTCCTAAACCAAAAAAAAACCTCCAGGTTGCTCACATTCTCACCGGTCCAATAAGCCCCACAGGTAGACTGGTACCCTGAAGGAGAGGGAGTGTCCGGGGAACCATCCAGAAGCCGGCTACGGTGGGGAAGGTGATCGGCTGGGCACTCCCCACAATGCCCACGAGGGGGCACCCGAAGCCCGGGTGAAGTGACCCATGGGCCCAAGGAGTCTGAAGCGATACTGCCCCCCTCTCTCCCCCACCCAGTGGCGTGCCTCCCAGCCTGGCCCACTCCTCAGTTCTCTCCTCTGATCCCACGAGTTTCCCCTAGCTTCAAACAGTCTGGGCAGGTCAAATAATCTGGGAACAGCTTCAGGCTTACGGTCTCTTTTTCCAGTCCACACTGCCACCAAAAGCCAGGCAACCCTGAGGAAATGACTTCCCCTCCCGGGGCCTCAGACCTCGTCCCTCACGAGGTGAGGATGAGAAGAGAACCTTCCTCAGAGAGAACACGTGAGAAGCAGGCGAGGTGGGGTAAGCACTTTGACACCCGCAGGAGAGGAAGAAAATGCCGTGGCGGGAGGGGGGGGTGGCATGGCCAGAGTGGGCAGGTGCCTGAGGACCCCTCTGCCTTAACATCAGAGCCACGCTGCTTCCCGAGGCCCCCCAGTCTGATGGGGAGTGCATGCACTGGGGTGAGCCGCAGACACAGAAGGGAAGACGAACAGAGAATTCATCCTGAAAGGGCTCCTGAGGGAAAGGGCAATCCTCGCCATCTAGGGTTCACAGAACTCCTTCACATACATTACTGTGTCCCAGCCTCAACTGCCCTGGGACAGGGTGGATCGTCCCCCCGTCCCTGGCAGCAAATTAAAGTTCAGCGAGGGGTGGCAGCATGCCCACAGTCCCAGACCCTGTGCATGGCAGAGCTGGTCTTCTGATGTTCACCCAGCACCCACCCCAGCTTAGCCACACGTCCGTCGGGAGACTCCAGCTTCCTCTTAAAGCATCACCTCCGCCACTTCCCATCCCTACTCCCCACCAGGAAAATTCTCCAAGGACACCACTGCTTCTGAGATCAAGTACAACGTTCTCGGCTCAGCATGTCGGGCTTCCAGGACTCATCAAAATATCCAGAAGATAAAATGGCAGGGCGAGAAGATATCTTGGCGCCCACAAAGTCCGACACCTTGGTTCAAGAAGAGGGGACTGAGGCCCGAGAAGGGAGAGATCTTCCAAACATCCCAGAGCAAGTCAAGGGCAAGCCGGGGCTGGAAGCCACTTTGCTTACTCCAGCCGGGACTCTCTCTGCTCATCTTCTGGGCTCATCTGGAAGCTATGCGCCTGAGACTATATGAAGATTGGCTTCAGCTAAGAGTAATAGCAAAACCCAGAATAACAGTGGCTCAGTGCAGATGGAATTTTATTTCTCTCCCAATTTCCAGACATGGAAATAACCTGGCCAAGGCTAATATGGCATCCCATGGTGCACAGACCAGGTCTCATCTACACTTTGCTCTGCCAAGGATGGCTTTCGTTCCCCAGGTCTCCTCAAGGTCCAAGATAGCTGCTGAACTACAACCATTCCGTATGCATTCACACCAGCAGAAAGGCGGGGTGGAAGAAGCGCTCACACTCTCTCCATTTTAGGATACTTCCCAGAAGTCTCACCCTCCACTTCCTCTTCTAGCCCTTTGTCACATGGCCACAGTTAACTGCAAGGACAGCAGAAGTATGCAGTCTTTATTCCAAGTAGCCATGTGCTCAACTAAAAGTGGAGTTCTAATTACTGGGGAAAGTGGGGGAGAATAAGATTTGGGGGACCACCAGCAGTCAATGCTGCCCTAAGTCATCACTGAGTCCATCGTGCCCAGCGACTCCTCACCTTGCCAGATGCCAAACATCCAGTCCTCTTTCACCCTGTGCCTGACGGTGTCTGCCTCATCCCAGGTGACCAGTGAATGCCTGCTGAATGATTGAGCAAGTGAAGTTGACTTTTCTGGGTCGTGCATGGTTTTCCCAGGTAAGCTGAAAGTAGTTTGAGGCCCAGGACCCTGGCTTAGGTGTCTGTGGATTCACTCCTGCCATCCTCGTCCCCACCCTCCGGGCACCAGCCACACACTGCTAGGCACATTTGTGCCAAGCTTGGCCCCGAGTCTGCCTTCCCCCCCTTTCCCAGGCACTTATAGATGGCCTGATTGCTGCTGTGAGGCCAAGGCCACTTTGCAGGGAGATGCTTTAGAAGACCAATACAGGAGTGCCTGGGTGGCTTAGTTAGTTAAGCATGTGACTCTTGGTTTTGGCTCAGCTCATGATCTCAGGGTCTGAGATCGAGCCCTGCATCGGGCTCTGCGCTCAGCGCTCAGCGGAGAGTCTGCTTCTCTCTCTCCCTCTCCCTCTGCCCCTCCCACTCATAGTCTCTCTCTCTCTCTCAAATAAATAAATATTTTTTTAAATAAAATAAAATAATAAATAAAAGACCAATACATCAAGAGAAAGAGAGAAAGAAAAGAAAAGAAAGAAAGAAGAGAGAAAGAAAGAAAAAGAAAAAAGAAGAAAGAAAGAAAGAAAGAAAAAGAAAAAAGAAAGAAAGAAAGAAAGAAAGAAAGAAAGAAAGAAAGAAAGAAAGAAGATAGAAGGAGAGAAAGAAAGGGCCCACCTGGCCTGTAGTGTCTAGGAGGCTTTCCTGCAGAAGCTGCATTGCGGGCACTGTGAAGAACAATAGGAAACTCCTCAGTGTGCATAGAAAAGCACCGTGTTCCAAGAAGACTGAACAGCCTGTGCAGAAGGCCCGAGCAGAAGACAATGTGATGAGAACCAAGCCCTGAAAAGCCTGCACCACTGAATCAAAGAGAACACAAGAGAGGGTGGCCAGGAGGCCTGAGGAGCAGGAAGAGGCCGAGCAGGCCCAAACTGTGGGGCCTTCCCCTGTGTGTCAACATGAAGGTCTGCTAAGCAGGAGACTAACCAAACCTGATTTGTACTTTTAAAGGTGCACTCTAGCCAGGGGCACGCCGGAATCTTCTGTGAGGCAGGAAATGTTCTATATCGCAGGTGGGAAGGGAAGCAGAAATCTATGAAGCACTTTCTGCCTTTTACTGCACTCATGTTATACCCCAGCAAGAAAGGAACAAAGCCTTTGTTCTTTGATTGGCCAGGCTGGCTCCACCACTCTTGTGGGCCCAGAGAAGAGGTAGTGTGACTGGCAGGCCCATCAGAACCACAGGCTGCAGCTGGGAAGGACAGTCCCTGAAAAGAAGGGGGAGGCCGTGGGAGCGGCCAGGTTTGGGGAGAGTCCTGTCACCAGAAGGGGGAGGGATGCTGGATACACAGAGCTGCTAACACCCACCAGGATAGGCAAAGCTTCAACAAGCTTAAAATTGTTCAGCTGTGTAGGCTGTACAGATGATAAAAATCTAGTATTGTCCAAAAGCCCTGGCCCAAGCATTGGACACCACTTCCATCCTTACAGGGTAACCTTGTGCAAAGTCTACATGCGTAAAATGGGGACTTTATTACCCGCCCCACAGGATCACTGGAGGGTTGGAAGGTGATGCAGCACCAGATCTGCCATTAAGTAGGTATTCGAGAAGGGTTAGCTTCTATCCTTCCTCACTGTCGTCTAAATGAGAATTGGATGGCCAGCTCTTGTATTTGGTGTCCCCTGAATGCTGAGTGTCATTGATCACATAGCAGGTACACAGCAACCTGGAAAGGAAGGAGGGGGAGGGAGCGAATTCTCCCCAGACTTTTCCTGCCTTTCCCTGAGCAAACACCTGGGGTGTGGAAACACCAGGAGCCTATTGGTGGGGCCCTTGGCTGCCCCCAGCATTCATGCGGCAGGGCCTGATTAGACAGGTGGCTGGCCTCAAGGACTGGGTGGGGCACAATTTAACATACTGACTTGGGGCCTCACGGGGCAAGAGGTCCCTCTCACTGGGTGGCATGCCTGCTCCGAGCTCTAACACCACCCTGCCGCCTCCCGGGACCCTGGTGAGAGTCAGCCACGCATGAGCCAAAGGCTGGTTAGGCTGTAAGTTGTGATAAAAATGAATTTCTTACTTCAAGCTGTTGCCAGTTAATGAGAGATAATGGTGTTCTAAATAATGGTACTTAGTCCTTTATTGGGACAGAGTCCAGAACTCTGGGCCTAGCCCTGGGAGGGGCTGGGAGAGTAGAAGGCCTGGGATCGGTCCGGAAGCAGCTCCATCAAAGTAGGTAGCCAGGGAGATAACCAGAGAACTCCAAGGCTGGGAAGCCAAGGATCTGGGGACAGGAGCCCTGAGACCCTACAGCAGGACCAGAACTTGAGAGCTTCCTGTCACCACAACTGTACTCTCTGCATGGTTTTTATTCTCCCTTGGTGCTTTGGAAAGTCAGAACTAAGTAAGGGCTTGTCCACACTTAGTCCAGTGCTAAGAGGTCCACATGTCTGCCTGGAACCCCAGGTGGTGGTAGTGATGAAGCCGCAGGCCAGGGATGCCCTGCCCCACCCAGGCGTGTCCTAAACCTCTGGCCCTGCCCTAGACCCCAGAGGCTGCAGTTCCAGCAAAGATGGGCAAACCCCTTTACACACTTAACAGAACATAAACACACCCATATCAACACAGCACACCCTCCACATGCAAACACAGAATGCACACACCCTTCACACACTTGGCTGTATATATAATATAAACACTGCGTGTAGGGGCGCCTGGTTGGTGCAGTCGGCTAAGCATCCGACTCTTGGTTTCAGCTCAGGTCATGATCTCAGGGTCGTGAGATCAAGCCCTGCGTGGGGCTCCACACTCAGCGTGGAGTCTGCTGGAAATTCTTTCTCCCTCTCCCTCTGCCCCTCCCACTCGAGCTCACTCTCTCTCTAATAAATAAATAAGTCTTTAAAATATATATAAACACTGCGTGGAAAAGGGTGAAAAAGGAATGGCAAGGACCAGTGGCGGATGGGAGCAACCGTCAGTGGAGCCAGGAGGAGCCCACTTACCAATGCCGAGTCCTATACTATGTTGGCTTCTAGAAACTGTGGGTGTGACACGTCCAATTGCTACAAATGCACTCTGGGCTTCTGAAGGGAGAGGAAACCTGGGACTCCTTGGTCCCCAGCTGCAAAGGAATGAAGACGGTAAAAAGACATCTGTGGCCACCAAGGAAATGCCATGTGCCCGGCCGAGGAGGAGGAGAGGCTTGGGAACTGCAGAGTATAGATGCCCGAGCTTCCTCTTTCCTGCTGGGCCAATTACTTGGCCCTCCGGGCAAGCAGTCCTGCGAGGTCTACGGAAAGGAAACTACACTCTCTCCTGATAATAACATCTGAAACCCTCCTGGCCTGCCTCAAAGGGTTTGTCGCACAGATAAAATGAAACGGGGTACTTGAAGAGGACACTAACGATTTCAGCAAAGAAGTCTCTCTGGGAACAGCCTGGAGAAGGCCAGACTTTCATCCCCAGTGCCCCCCCACTTCCTAGGGCCCTCCCCACCAGCTTCTGAGTCCCAGGAGAGGCCTCCTGACCCCCTCTCCCCCACCCCACGGACAAGGGCTGCACAAAGCCAGTGGGATTGGCAGAGTCGGCTGAGGCTTTATTTGGGAAAAGACACTTGAATCGGCTTTTAGTTGGGGGCATGGACAAGAGGGGGTACCCAGGGCAGAAGACTCCCCCCAAGGGGCTGAGTCTTAGGTGGCTCTCCCGTTCCCGATGCTCCCCGGCACAGCTCCTTTCCCCCCAAAGGCTCTATGGCAGCCACAAGAGTAGGGAGGCTGGGAAGGACCACCATGGTTGTTCACTTGGATAGGACATCAGACGACTCGGACACCAGCTTCCCGTCACGGGTCTCGATCTTCTTCACGACCACAGCCTTGGAAGAGCCGCTGCGGCTGAAGGAACCAGCAGGGCCAAAGCTGGACTGGAAGGCGCTCAGGCCATAGTTGAGGCTGGGGCTTGTGAGGCCTCCATAGGCCGAGCTCAGGCCACCTGGTCAGAGACAAAAGCAGCCATATAAGCGCAGGTCAGGCACACATCAGGCTCCACGTCCCCTGTTCCCTGCCATCCCCTACATAGTCCAGGGCTGGGGAATCGCCCTGGCTCATTATTTTAGGATGGTTGGGGAAAACCAGGAGCAGGGTAGGACAGAGCTTTGAATTAGTTATGTAACCTTGGACAAGACCTCTAACTGGGCCCCAGCTTCCTCACCTGTACAAGAGGGAAATTTATAGGAGCTGTATAAAAAGGCCCCACCCTCCTGCCCTACACCCCAAGGCTGGGACACTCACCTGAGTAGCCACTCGTGGTCTTAGTATGGATACTCATGTTCTGCATCCCAGACTCCAGCCTGTACCCAGAGGATACATGGGACATCAGAACCAACTCTGGGCCCTTGTCCCAGGACAACAGGATTCAATTCCCACCCCTGCCCACCCCAAGTCCCCGGGCCAGGGCACCAGGGCCAGTCAGAGACCCCAACACCCACCGGCTCTCCTCGCCCTCCAGCAGCTTGCGATAGGTGGCAATCTCGATGTCCAGGGCCAGCTTGACGTTCATGAGCTCCTGGTACTCACGCAGCTGCCGGGCCATGTCCTGCTTGGCTCGCTGCAGGGCGGCCTCCAGCTCAGCCACCTTGGCATTGGCATCCTTAATGGCCAGCTCCCCGCGCTGCTCAGCATCAGCAATAGCCGCCTCCAGGGCAGCCCTCTGTGGGGGCAGGGGGACAGGTCAGCAGGTAGAGCAGTCTAGTTGCTTCCTCCCCCTGCACCCACCTTCCCTTTCCCCTCTACTGGGGACCAGAGCCTCTCCCTGACCTAGACTAACCAACTCCACCTAGCTCCAAGAAAATGCTACCAATGGGCTTCAGGAAGCAGAACAGGGAAATCTAAGCAGCTCCCAGGCACCTCCTTGCATAAACTTCTCACCTGGGACACCACGAGGCATCATCCCAGCCTAACTAACTGGACCACATCTCCGCTTTCCAGACTGCCTTAAAGCAGTAGAACCTGACCTTACCCTGTCTTACTTATAAGACAGATAAAATAAAGCAGGCTTGAGGGAACCCATCCTGGAGCCTAATCCCCCTCTGACCCCTCATCATGGCCCCAGGGACCTCCTCAGTACCCTTCAGACCCCCTGGAGCAGTCTGAGAAGCTTAAAGTCTGGTCTAGAATTCCTTTCCTGACCCCCAGCTCCCTCACTCCTTGCTGCCTTGTCTGCTCTCACCTTGACATGTCCAAGGATCCTCTCCACCCCCAGCCCAGCTCATACCTGGTTTTTGAGGGCCTCGATCTCAGCCTGGAGTCGGCTGATGCTCCGGTTCATCTCAGAAATCTCCGTCTTCGTGCGACGGAGGTCATCCCCGTGCTTCCCAGCCAGTGTCTGCAGCTCCTCGTACTGTGGGTGTAAGGCAAGAGTAAGGCAAGTGCCCAGCTCGTCTCACCTCACCCTTTCCCCACACACATACACACACACACTACGGCCAGCCTTCTTCCAGACCTCCAGGCACATGGACATCCCTGCCTCCCCAGCACCCACTCAGCAGGCCCAGCTCACAGCAGGCAGGCTAGTTTGAAATCCTAGTCCCTCCTCAAGTATGAGGGCACAGAACCGGCCAGAGGGGAGGGCCAGCCTAGTGACCCTGCTCTTCTTGGGAAGCCAAGGATCTGGGGACAGGAGCCCTGAGACCCTACAGCAGGGCCAGAACTTGAGAGCTTCCTGCCCTACCTTGATCTGGTACATGGCCTCGGCCTCAGCCCGGCTGCGGTTGGCAATGTCCTCGTACTGGGCCTTGACCTCGGTGATGATGCTGTCCAGGTCCAGGGAGCGGCTGTTGTCCATGGACAGCACCACGGACGTGTCCGAGATCTGGGACTGCAGCTCACGGATCTCCTGGGGAGGGGGGACGGCACGGCAGGGGGTGGGTGGTGAGGCCCTGTCCTTGCACACAAGGACCCCCCTTTGGCAGAAGGGACTTCCTTAGGGACAGGACAGGAAGGCCAGCAACCGAGGAGAGAAGCAGGTGGGAGCTACGGCTCGGAAGATGAGTCAAAGGCTTGAAACCTGGAGGGATGTATGGATGAAAGGAGGCAAGGACAAAAGGCCACCTGGCTCCAGGTGAGTGACCAGAGGGGCAGAGCCCTTCCCCATTCAGCTGCCAACAGTGAGCTCTTAAGAGCTTGCTACAAGAAACAAAGGCTCTGGGGACAAAGCAGGTTCAAGTTGCAGCTGGGCAACCCCTCTGTGTATGACAACCTTGGACAAGCTATTTCATTCCCGAGCCCGTTTTCTTATCTGTGAAATGGGGTAATAAACCCTCCCTCAACCTCACGCAGGGGGACAAAACATATAGAACATATAGAACCCAACAGCCATGTTGGGTTATATGGCTAATTGTAATTATTCAGTGGTGAGACCCTGTCTGCTGACGTGCTGGGGGCTGGGAGGAACCTCTGATGGGGCGGGGGCCCCTCAGTCTTCAGCCCCCCTTCACATACCTCTTCATACAGCTGCCTTAAGAAGCTGATCTCGTCGGTCAGCCCTTCCAGGCGGGACTCCAGCTCTATCTTGTTCATGTAAGCTTCGTCCACATCCTGGGTGGTAGGGAAGGGGAGTGAGTCTGAGCTGAACATGACCGCAACCAGGGGCACCCAATGGCCCAGACATAGAACCTTATGACTTTCCCACCTCATTCTCTGGCCTGATCCTCCAGCCCCTGCCCCATCACACCTGTATGCCCAGCGCAAACACCTTTACCTCCGTTTCCTGCAGCCCTCCTCCCCCTCCCCCTCCCCCTCCCCCTCCCCCTCCAAGAAGCCTTCCATGGCCACACCTCCAATTCTGCTCCATTTTCTTAACCATATCCCAATATCAATGTCCAAAGTTCTGTCCAAACGCACCTAACTACCCCTCTGTCCTTGTCTGTCTTTCTGTGCTGTATACCTGGGAGGTGGCCAAATATCCCATTACTTGGACACATTTAGGGACAGAACCCAGAAAGCCTTATTCCAAGTCTCTAAGCCCCGCCTCCTGTTATCTGGTCGAGGAGGGGTCATCCCTCACCTTCTTGATGAGGACAAATTCATTCTCCATGTCTGCACGCTCTTTGATCTCCTCCTCATATCTGGTGAGGAAGACTTAGAATCAGAGGATGAAGGCAAAGGTGAGGTTGTCCTGACTATTTGGGGAGGCAAGAATATCTAGGAAATTCAGTTCATGAAGATGCAGGATATGAGAACAGGTCTGGTCCTTCTGCCTCAACCAGCCATTCTCTCCCCACCCTTACCCCAGGTTATCATCAGCCAGTGGGAAAGCCAAGAGTAGGAAACCCCTCTCGGAATCCATGAATACACATTGGATCAGGCACATGAAGAGGGTTAGCAGCAGGGACTGACATGAGACCTCAGACAGAACTTTCTGGGGTGTACTGGAGATCAAGGGTAAGGAATAAATAGGGCCAGGGCTGTAAGTATACAACAGAGGCCTTTCCCACCTTAGGTTTACTATGTACATATTAACATAAAATCTGTTGTCCAAATCCAGACAGTTCTGAGATTGAAAGGGGGTGGGTGCTATTAACAATCATGGACAATGGGCATAAAGCTAGACTGTCCTGGAAAACCTGGTCCTCTGGTCACCGTAATTATACAGGACTGCACTGCCCGACAGGCAGGGGGCCACGTGGTCTTAGGCAGGATCGGAGGGCTTCAGTCAGGTAGGGGGCAGCGGGAAGGAGGGCAGCTCACTTATTCTTGAAGTCCTCCACCAGCCCCTGCATGTTGCCAAGCTCCACCTCCAGCTTCAGCTTCTCCTGGCCCAGGGTGTCCAGCTGCCTCCGGAGGTTGCTGATGTAGCTCTCGAACATGTTGTCTATGTTGCTCCGAGCGGTTTTCTGCTGCTGTAGGAGGCTCCACTTGGTCTCCAGAATTTTGTTCTGCTGCTCCAGGTGCCTCACCTGCATGAGGGAAGAGGGAGCAAAAAGGTCCACATCGGGCCCACGGGGCAGGGGAGGAGTCTGGGGGGTAAGCAAGCACTGTCTTCTCCCCTAAGCCACTTCCAGTGGTGTCTCCGGAACCCAGAGAGCTGTTCAGCTGCTCTGGGAGGCTCCCCAGTGGCCTGAAAGAGACAGCATGGTGAGTGGAGTAGGGAGCCATGTCCCCCAAGTGCTGGGGGTAGGGGGGAAGGGGGACGACAAGCAAGCACATGGGTGGAAGGGAAGGGCTAGGAGAGTTATGTTGAAATGGTATTTGCAGAACAAATAGGTCTTATTTACTTACTTAGACTGTATATTACAAATCAGTAAGAATAGCCAAGTTTCCATTAACACTTTATAGAAGATTGAAAAAGAAATGTAATTGCTCATATCAAATATTATCGTCATCATCATTATTATATGGAGTGGCTTCGAGGCACTCCTACAGATTACAGAGAAACTTCAGCCCTTCGGCCCGAAGAGCACTCGCCAGAAGACCTAGGTTTTAGCCAAAGGCTGCTACAGATCCTTTGCCGCACGACACTGAGTTGCTTCCCCGCTCTGAGCCTGGGTCTCCTCAACCCTGCGGTGGCCTGGAGGAGCCCAGGCAGGCCCTTTCAGGAGCTTATCTCTGTGCAGATGTCCCTTTCAGCCAGAGAAGAGGCAAAAGACTAGGCAGATCTGGGTGCAAACTGCACACCCCCCTCCCCAATGCACTCCCTCTGAGATTTCTCCAGCAGGTGGAGGGCTCCCCGACCCCCACCCCACCCTTGAATCACAGTCCTCTCTCTCCGCCCCAAACACAAAGGTCCAGGGGTTCCTTGGGCTCAAGGAATCCAGATTTTAGGATGAAACTAAGGCATGTTAGAAATGATTGATTGGGCGCCTGGGTGGCTCAGTCGTTAGGCGTCTGCCTTCGGCTCAGGTCATGGTCCCGGGTCCTGGGATCGAGTCCCACATCGGGCTCCCTGCTCTGCGGGAAGCCTGCTTCTCCCTCTCCCACTCCCCCTGCCTGTGTTCCCTCTCTCGCTGTGACACTCTCTGTCAAATAAATAAATAAAATCTTTAAAAAAAAAAAAAAAGAAATGATTGATTGAGGGGCGCCTGAGTGGCTCAGTCGTTAAGCGTCTGCCTTCGGCTCAGGTCATGATCCCAGGGTCCTGGGATTGAGCCCCGCATCAGGCTCCCTGCTCCGCGGGAGGCCTGCTTCTCCCTCTCCCACTCCCCCTGCTTGTGTTCCCCCTCTCGCTATCTCTCTCTCTGTCAAATAAATAAAATCTTAAAAAAAAAAAATGATTGATTGATTGATTGTATTTTTTAAGTAATCTCTACAGCCAACATGGGGCTTGAACTCACAACTCTGAGATCAAGAGTTGCATGCTCCACCAACTGAGCCAGCCAGGTGCCCCAGAAAGGAAATTTTTAAAAGAAAGAATAATAGACGGGTTCCAAGAGCAGGAATGCATTGTCTTTAATCAAACCAAAGTCGTCACTTTTTTTAAATTGAGGGGACTTAAAAGAGAAGGCGGTCTGAAGGGTGCAGTCTTGATCCAACAAATTCTTCTCTATAAATCCTTTTCTTCCCCAGGTCATTCTGCCCGCAAATTATAAAAAGTAAATGATTTTAACATTTAGCCTTAATGGACTGCTTAATATGGGCCAAGCACTGCTAAGCTCTGTACATACATTATATGCTTGAATAGGTAAAACCTCTTTGATTTAGGGATTATCATGCCCATTTTATAGATGAAATCAGATTTGGCAAGGTAGCCCCATCAAAGGAAAGGGCAGGGCACAGTGAAGCAGAAATTCCGACTCAGAACCTGTGCGTAACCACTCACTGTGAGGACCCCAGGGCTAACAAAACGCTATCAAGGAGTGAAGTCAAGGGTGCCTTTTGCCCAGGAGCCCGCAAGCCCTCCTTAAGGGGGGCGGGGGGGAGGGGGCGGGCAATTCCCTG
This sequence comes from Mirounga leonina, assembly GCF_011800145.1. Classification (NCBI taxonomy): domain Eukaryota; kingdom Metazoa; phylum Chordata; class Mammalia; order Carnivora; family Phocidae; genus Mirounga; species Mirounga leonina. The sequence goes on along the minus strand of NW_023270314.1, from coordinate 25,067,270 downwards.
GGGGGACTCCAATTCCTAAGGGCGCTACTCTGCCCCAGGATTTGCCTCCTTCCCTTCCCACAATGCCTCCAGGAGCCAGTCAGCAGGGAGGGGCCCAATCCTCTGGAGCGCTGCCCCCCACCCCTACCCCGGAGGCAGCAACCACCGAGGCTGCAAAACCCGGCTCGGTGCCTGCCCTCGGAAAAGTGGAACCAGGCTGGGGCGGAGCCGGGGTCGGGAAGAGCGAAAGGGGACAAAGGCCGAGGGGGGAGAGGGGCGGACAGACGCCTTATTTGAGGCCATAAACTCTGGGATTGAACAGGACTAGAAACCTGAGCGGGGTGTCCAACGCCCGCAGGCTTTGAATCCTGGATGGGCTTTCCTGAAGCCAGCCCCTGGCGCCCCCCTCTCCCCGACCCCACCCCCAGAAGCTAAGAGCTGCCCAGGTAGGGGAGCGCCTCCCCGAGACCGAGGGCCTCAGCCCCTCACCCCAAGATGGGGGGCGAGTGAGGGCCCCGCCCGGCCCCGCCCACGCCGGGTTCCCAGGGCAGGGGCAAGGTGATGACTCATCTCGGTGCCCCGACACTCAGGGCCTGGAATGCCGAAGGCCTGAATCAATATTTGCCCTCTGAGTCAAATCACCCGCTTCCTTATTCCACAATCCTATCAAACGCTATTTAAATTTAAAAAAAAAAAAATCGGAGGGACACCTTTGGGGAGCCCTTGGGGCAGGGCCAGGGAGAAGGGTTAACCTGGTTAAAGGGGCCTCCCCGTCCCACCCCACAGCTGAACAGCTAGGACTCTTCCAGGCTGAAAGCTTCACAGAGCCGTCAGAACTCGGGTAGGGGTGTGATGCGTGAGGGAGGAAGACTCAAGGTTTAGTGAGAAGCTGCCCGGACCCTCTCCCCCTGGCTGCGCCGGCCCAAACCAAAGTGCATGGGAGGACTGAGTCATAGCTGGAAGGGAGAGTGCTGCCAGGGTGGGTGGCGCCAGCAGGTCGCCGGTGGGGAGCTGGAGATGTGCCCCCAGACAGGGCGACCAAGACACAGGTCGGGACCCCCAGCCCCAGGCACTGCCCGCCATGCGGGCGGGATGGCCTCACCTTGTCGATGAAGGAGGCAAATTTGTTGTTGAGGGTCTTGATCTGCTCCTTCTCTTGGGTGCGCACAGCTTGGATGTTGGGGTCCACCTCCAGCTTAAGTGGGCTCAGCAGGCTCTGGTTCACTGAGACAGCCGTGATGCCCCCCACGCCGCCGCCGTAGCCCCCGACCACACTCACGCTGCTGCTCGGGACACCCCGGAAGCTGCTGGGGCTGCCGCCCACCCGGGAGAAGGCAGAGGAGCTGATGCGGGAGCCCGGCCCGCTCGTGTAGGAGCGGCTGCTGAAGGCCCGGGGGCCGGAGGTGGACATCTTGTAGGACTTCTGGGTCACCCTGATGGACATGGTGGAGGCCGGAGTGAAGGCTGGAGTGGAAGCGAGTGGGCTGAACCTGACAGAGGTTCCAGAAGGAGCCGGGAAGCTGCTTCTAGGTGGGAACAGCCCCCCACGGTTGGCCCTTTATAAAAGAGAGCCCAGCCCAAGGGGAGGATCCAACGGGTACCTGAGTGGCTAGGCCCTGAGGGGGCTGGGCCTAACCCGACACCTGCCACCTACAGGCCGGACTCAGGTGGGGGCAGCAGAGAGCTGCTCCCACCCAGGAGCCCACTCTAGCTAGCGCTGCCCCAGCTCAGGAAAAGAGGGATTCCGGAAGTGTAACACTGGAGAGACCGTCCAGCCTGGCGGGAGCCTCCTGTAACAAAGAGACTTGGTTGGGGTCTCCCAGACACTGCAAGCCCTCCTCCTCCGTCTGGTCTCCTTCTCCCCTTGGGGAAATAAATGCAAGGACTGGGAAGCATAGCAGGAAAGGGATCCCAGAGTAGCTGACTCCCCAAAGTCACCACCTCATGTTCTTCTCTCCGCTTTGAGTGATGATGCAGTTCTGCCCAGGCTGGAGGACAGGGCATCTAGGTTCCAGATCCTTGAACCTGAGGCCAGCCATCTGCCTAGTCTCTCCTCAGTTACTGCTATTAACCTCAGCATCCGGTGCACTGCTAGGAGGCACTGGGTGAATAGTTGTGGAATGAATGAACACACACACACACACACACTGGCTGTCTTCCCTCTGGGTCTGTGGGTGCAAGAAAGTGAGATCCAACAGAGCACGTTTCCTGGACACAACCTAGTGCCTTCCTCTCCTCCCAAGATCCCAGGATTCCCTGGGGCCAGGCTGGACCCTGTAGGCCTTACTCTGGGGCACAGAGAATGAAGAACAAGGGGCTAAAGAGAAAGGGGGGGCGCTCAGGAGAGAGGGAAGCTGCACTTGCAAGAGTCGGTCCCATAGCACTCGGTGGGTGAATCACGGGAAGGGAGACAGGACCGTGTGGGGTGGCGTGGGTGGGTGGGGCGCTGATGATGGGTCAAGCTGGAGCCACCTGGACCCTCTTTCTCTTCCCAGGCCAGAGGAGATGGAGGAAGAGTCCCTGCACCTGTCTCCCTGAGCCCATTATCAGAATGAGTCAGACAGCAGGTTGGAAAAGAGCACACACCCGTAGAAGTCTGAAGAATGGGGAGCTCTACAGGGAGCCCCAGGCCTGGGCGGGACCGGTGTGGCAGGCTGTGGGTGTAAGGCAGGAGTTGGGCCCCTGCAGCAGAGATTCCAGCAGCAATTACCTGATGACTGGGGCTAGAGTCTCAGAAAGATCCTGCAGGGCATGAAGTGGGGATTGGATGACACCCAGCTAGAGTCCCCTGGAGGAGAGGGACACACAGCCCACAGCCCCCGCCCTAGGGCAGGGGGTGACCATGACTGCCCACCGGCCAGGAGGGCAGATATACAGGTTCCTCCCCAGCCTTCAGGAGACACGCTCAGGCTTCCAGAAGGACAGACACATAGACCCCTACTCAGAGGGACAGAAAGACCCAGAAGCCCCCTCTTTGGGGACAGACCTAAATCCGAAAAGACAGACCCACAGAAGAGTTCCACTCAGACCGAACACACATATACACACACAAGGACACACTTGTCCTTTCCACAAAGACAAATCAGAGGCTCCCAGAGGGGACGCAGGGTCCACATTCCTTTCTCCCCTCCCCTCTTTCCTCCTCCCCGCTCTTCCCCAGACTTCTGGCCTCCTCTGACTTGCTGAACCAGCAGGGGAAAATCCAGTTTGTACCTGTTTGCACCAGGCCCTCTCCGAGCCCCTTCAAACAATACTCAATTTCCAAAGACTGAATTGAGTGCATGCCACCCCCTCCCCAACAAACACCCACACTAGCAAGGTGGAGAGACTTCTTTCAGAGACCAAAGGGAGGGCATGCGGGCCCAGTGCCAAACCTGGGACAGAGAGCAAGAAAGAGAAAGGGAGGGACTGGTCAGACAGGTATGGCAGCCCTGGGGAGGGAGGACACCAGCTCCCCCACTTCTTCCCCTCCCCCATACTGTAGTCCGGTGGACCCAGGCAGATCAGGGGGGAAAGAGAGGGGACAGTGGGGGCAGGGACAGATGGTACCAGAAGTCCTGAACACAAAATAACAACCCAGAGCCAGTCCTAAAGTCTCAGCCCCTCCGCCCCCACCTGCCTGGTTCCCTGGTTCCAAGAGTGTCTTTTGTTGGGACACCTGGGTGGCTCAGATCGTGATCCCAGGGTCCTGGGATCGAGCCCCGCATCGGGCTCCCTGCTCAGTGGGAAGCCTGCTTCTCCCTCTCCCACTCCCCCTGCTTGTGTTCCCTCTCTCACTGTGCCTCTCTCTGTCAAACAAATAAAATCTTAAAAAAAAAAGAAAAAAGAAAAAAGAGTGTCTTTTGTTAAAGTGAGGACAAAGGAGACTACAAGGACCCCTGTGGTTTTCAGGCTGCAGAGCTGGCCCAGACCTCAATGGGGGCGGGGGACGGGGGGGGGGGGGTTGCTGGGGCGGCCCAGAACTATCTGGGGCCAGAAGTACGTGCACCTCAGTTGTCAGCTCCCTGTTGCCCGAGACCCCAGCCAACACCTCCCGTGATGGCACAAGCTAGCCTCAGAGCTGCCCTCTCCAACGCTCCTGCCCGGGATTCCGGGGTGGAGGCAGAAGGGAAAGACCCCGGGACTAGGGCCAAGTGGTGAGGGAAGAGAAAACCAGCCTGGGGCAGCCACAGGCACAACTCCTTGTAAGGCTGACTCTGGCTGCTGTGGTCTGCGCCGCGGAACGGAAAGCGTTTAAAAGTGACTGCGTGGCCAGAAGAGCCAGCTGACTCTGCCCCAAACTGCCTTTTCCAGAGAACGGAAGGAGGAAAGAGGAGTGGGATGGCATCTCGAAGATGACCCCAGGAGGCCCTGATCCCGGCTGGGGCAGAGGTGGGTGGGCAGGGCAGTGGCTACCATCACAGGGCTTGCAACCATCAGGAAAGAGGGTCTGCACCTCACACCAGTCAGAATGGCTAAAATCATCAAGTCAGGAAACGACAGATGTTGGCGGGGATGCGGAGAAAGGGGAACCCTCCTACACTGTTGGTGGGAATGCAAGCTGGTGCAGCCACTCTGGAAAACAGTATTGAGGTTCCTCAAAAAGTTGAAAATAGAGCTACCATATGATCCAGCAATTGCACTACCGGGTATTTACCCCAAAGATACAAATGTAGGGATCCGAAGGGGTACGTGCACCCCAATGTTTATAGCAGCAATGTCCACAATAGCCAAACTGTGGAAAGAGCCAAGATGTCCATCGACAGATGAATGGATAAAGAAGATGTGGTATATATATTCAATGGAATATTATGCAGCCATCAAAATGAATGAGATCTTGCCATTTGCAACGACGTGGATGGAACTGGAGGGTATTATGTTGAGCAAAATAAGTCAAACAGAGAAAGACATGTATCATATGACCTCACTGATATGAGGAATTCTTAATCTCAGGAAACAAACTGAGGGTTGCTGGAGTGGGGGGTGTGGGAGGGATGGGGTGACTGGGTGATAGACACTGGGGAGGGTATGTGCTCTGGTAAGCGCTGTGAATTGTGCAAGACTGTTGAATCTCAGATCTGTACCTCTGAAACAAATAATGCAATATATGTTAAGAAAAAAAAAAAGAAGAAGGTAGCAGGAGGGGAAGAATGAAGGGGGGGAAATCAGAGGGGTAGACGAACCATGAGAGACGATGGACTCTGAAAAACAAACTGAGGGTTCTAGAGGGGAGGCGGGTGGGAGGATGGGTTAGCCTGGTGGTGGGTATTGAGGAGGGCACGTTCTGCATGGAGCACCGGGTGTTATGCACAAACAATGAATCATGGAACACTACATCAAAAACTAATGATGTAATGTATGGTGATTAACATAACAATAAAAATTTAAAAATAAATAAAAAATAAAGGAAAGAGGGTCTGAACAGAGCTCCTCTTGGTGATCAGGACAGATGACACAGGACACCACATTCACAGCAGAACTATCCGTAAGAGCCAAAAGAGAAACAACCCAAATGCCCACCACCTGACAAAGGAATGGAGAAGGAAAATGTGAATATCATTCACAATAAAAAGGAATGAAGTAGTGGGCGCCTGGGTGGCTCAGTTGTTTAAGCGACTGCCTTCGGCTCAGGTCATGGTCCTGGAGTCCCGGGATTGAGTCCCGCATCGGGCTCCCTGCTCGGCAGGGAGTCTGCTTCTCCCTCTGACCCTCCCCCCTCTCATGTGCTCTCTCTCATTCTCTCTCTCTCAAATAAATAAATAAAATCTTTAAAAAAATAATAAATATAAATAAATAAATAAATCTTTTAAAAAAAAGAACACAGGTATTCTTTGGGGGGAGATGAAAATATTCTAAATGGGATTAGGATAATGGTTGCACAAGCTCATGAAAAAGCTAAAAGCCATTGAATTGTATACTTTAAATGGTTGAACTGTATGGTGTGTGAGTTATAGGTCAATAAAACCATTACCCAGAAAAGCCACAAAAGCATAAATTAGCCACATATATACAGCAGAGACTGTAGGTCAGCACAGAGATCAGGGGACAGGGGGGAAGATTTTGTTTAGATGCCAAAGGTAAAGAGGTTCCCTGCCTCTACATCAGTACCCAAGCCAGTGTTCCCAAAGCACTGAAGTCATTTTAAAAGATGGGCAATTTAAAAATCTTATTGTTGATATAGAATAGCTGAGTTTAGCACCTAGGCAGCAAGAACAATTCGTTTAAGCAGGAAGCCACAGATGGTGGGAACGCCCATCAGTAAGCCGTATCATGAATAATAAAGGTGATTTGATTGTTGTTTTTTGTGCTGTATACATCAAGGCCAAAACTGTTCACGGTCAATGTTCAATGAATGGTACCTCTTTTTCTTCATGATAAGTGGTGGCTCTGATGATTAAAGCCTGCCAGGATGGGAATGGACTGCCTAGAGGGGCGGCAAGCCCCTGTCCTGAGAAGTATTGAGACAAAGGCTTGCTTACCGGCTGTCCAGCAGGCTCACCATGGCCTCACCGTGGGACGGTTCTTAGGTCAGATAAGCGTTTGGACTAGAACTTCCAAATCCTCCCCACTCCGTGAGCCTTTGATCCATGTCCCACCACCATAGAGCTTTCCACATAGATTAGATGTCCACGAATGTTCTCTGAATTGAAACTTTGATTTTAATAGGACGTGTGATTAGAAGTTATTAGGAACGATGGGGCGCCTGGGTGGCTCAGTGGGTTGAGCGTCAGACTCTTGATCTCAGCTCAGGTCTTGATCTCAGGGTTGTGAGTTTGAGCCCCACATTGGGCTCTGTGCTGGGTGTGGAGACTACTTTAAAAAAATAAATAAAATAAAATAAGGATGTTATTAGAACAAGTATGGGGAAAAGGACAGCGAGGTAAGCCTCACTGCGGAGGCGAAGAGACACAAATACATGTCAGAGAAGAAAAATTTCCCTTTATACTTCGAGATTCTTCTGACTGGTCTAAGAATTAAACTGACATAAGACACATTAACAGGAGAAATCAAATTTAATTATGTACGGGAAATCCTCACAAACATGAGAGATTCCAAAGACAGTTGAGCAAAATGAGGTATATATGTCATCCTGAATTAAGGAGGAGGCTGTAGGAGTCTGGGACTTCTAAGGGAAGGAAAGTAATTCACAAGAAGGTGAAAAAGAGTAAATATTTGGTAAACAAATGTTCAGTGGGCCATAAGGAAACAAAGGGACAGAGAGAGAAATTTTAACAGACTTTGCTAAACTCCTCCCTGTCTACCACCCCTAGTTCATATTATACCGTAATCTTTGGCAGTAGCTCCCTTCCTGGAGCAGGTCCTCTATCTAAATTCTTTAGACAGTTAGGGGGACCATCAAAGTTTCTTTCCGAGTCTTTTGGGCCTTGATTGCTTTCAGCTCAAAATCATCCACGTGCCAAAGTGGCACATCTTGGGGCCATTCATTCTGTACTCCCACACCCAACAGCCTGGAGATGATGACGTCTCCCACTTACCTTCACATCCTCACACCCTCATCTCCACATATATCAAACTGGAAGAGACCATCCATTGAATAGGCCATCAAGATGAGGTGGGAGGGATCCAGTTGGATTCCTTCCCCTTAACCCAAGTTCTGTCCAGAGCATGCATACCAAAACCGTCCAGGCTGCAATCCATCTGGATTTTTTGAAAACTTCCTCCACTGAGCCAAGACTGAACACAAGACTTTCGCTCCAGTCCCACCACCAAGACCTCCAGGAACACACTCTTCTCTCTGCAGAGAAAATAGCTCAAAGCCCAAACTCAGATCACTGCAGGATCCCTCCAATGGATAACATCCCTGTCTTCAGTGGATAACATGCCTGCTCCTCAAGAAGGAAAACAGAGTGGCCAGTCCCCAGAGCTTGACATTGCACGGTGCTGGCCAAGGACACAGACAGAAAGTAAGAGAAGACCCGACAGGGGCCCACTCATGGCCTTGAGGACAGCAGTGTGGGGGACCTGAGTCATGGGAAGTGGAAGGCAGGGAGTCACGGGAGAATGCTTCTCAAAGGAGATGAGTCCCTGGAGGAACCCTAAAGAAGGAGTCACACAGGCCTCCCACAGCTCCACTGCAGAAAAAAAAGTTTCCCCAAAGAGTGGGTTCAGGTAACCAGACGGGAGTGCAAGAGGGAGGAAAGAGAAAGCAGGACCTGAGGCTCAGCGACAGCCCCCACGCTCACCCCCACCCTCCAGCCCTGAGAATTATCCAGGCCTGGGCTGCTGGGCAAAGGTGCTATTGTCCAGAGGTCTGTTGTTCTCAGTTTCCTGCCGGGCAACCTGAGGACCAAGGTCTTTATTTCCTCCTGCTTTTATTCACCCATTCATTCATTCACCTATTCATTTGCTTATCAGGCACCAGCCTGAAAAGTCTTGGGAGATAGCTTTTTGGTTCCTTTCACACCGGTTAGGTACAAGTGGGAGCCTCCTTTGGCCAAGGCAAGGTGTATCATGAAGGTCTCTGTTGAAAAGTGACCATTAAGAGTCCTTAGTCACTAATTCAGTATATTGGTGGCTGACTATATACTGGGCACGTGCCGGGAAGGCTGAGAGAGAGCTGGGTACCTAATGGCCTTCACTGTAAGTTGGGAGAGACAGACGCATAATGCCATTTACTCTAATACTTTAATAATAATACGTATATGGTACAAAAAAGGCCTTATAGGGGCGCCTGGGTGGCTCAGTCCATTAAATGTCCAACTCTTGATCTGGGCTCAGGTCATGATCTCAGGGTCCTGGGATGAGCCCCACATCGGGCTCCCTGCTCAGCGGTGCGTCTACTTCTCCCTCTCCCTCTGTGATCTCTCTTGCTCTTACTCTCTCTCAAATAAATAAATAAAAATCTTAAAAATAATTTTTTAAAAAGACCTTACAAGCATTAATTCATTTAATCTTCACAAGAAAAGAAGATGTCATAATCACCATATTTACCAGATGAGGTTAAGAAACATGCCCAAGGTCACACTGCTGGAAACTCTTTCTCCACCTCCTCACGGCTATGTCATCGTATTTCCACTGTTGTAATGAGGAGCAAGGAAAGTGGTACGTTGGATTAACAGCCAAGAGACTGTCTTCAGGTCAGCAAACCAGCACTAGCTGGGCAGGGCCTGAGAGAAGGGGCTGAGGACCAGAGGAGCCGAGGGTCAGCACTGGGTCCAAGCGTCCCCTAAGGAAGCAGGAGGATGGTGAAGGATGCTGAGGTGAGCTTCCTTACCTCCACATTGCCTGAAGTCACTCTTGTCTGGGATGAAAACTTCTGAGTCTCCATTTTTCAGTCCCGTCCCCCTGGCCCCAGTTGCTCAGAAAAATCTAGGGCTCTGCTTATAAAGGAGATAATCCATACCACATGGGGCTGGACAAGAACTTTGAATCCCTGATACCCCGTATTGCCCGAGATTCCCAGGTTAGACACACACTAACAGGCTAGCCCGGGCTCCCGTCCCGCCCCTGGGAGAAGAGAAGGGCTCCTCTCCTGCTCTCTTGATATGCAGGAGTGTGACCCTTCCATGCCTGGTACAGAAAAGCAAGCGGCACAACATGGGGGGGGGGGGGGGGCGGCATGAAAAGTCACGTGCGAAGCATAGTCTTCTGAGAGGTGCTCTCCCGGTTCCCACCTCACCCAGGGATACGGCCACTGCTTAGGCCATTCCCAACCTTCTCCACAATCATGGATCACGGTGAACAAGAAATGATCATTTGTGTACGGCAGGCTGGGGTCAATGGAAGGGTCAGCTTGACCAGTGGCGGTCAGGCCAGAGGCTATGGCTGCCTGAGACCTCCACTCAGACATTCAGAGGGCTGATGGCCCCAGGACATCACGCAGTTACAGCCACTCCTGGTACGGTGGCTGGGACACTCTGGCTTGGGAACACCAGTCTGTTTTGGGGAGGTGAGGAGCTACAGGAGGAACAGGAAGGAAAGGGGTGAGCTAGAGCACAGCCCTCCTTACGGGGAAGGCTCAGGGATCAAGGGCACCCATCAAGGGAAGCCATAAGTACGTAGGGATCTAGGCACAGCTGAGGTTAACCACCCACCATAAAAGCAACCACAGCCCATGGGGAGGCAGGACCAAGGAGGGACCTCCTTAAAAGCGAGCTGCCCCAAAGCCAACCTTGCCTGCCCCCACCCTACCTGCTGGGGTAGGAGGAAGTGAAAACGAGGAGTCACTGGGTGAGTCTCAATTTCCTCCTCTGATATTAGGTCCCAACATATATGGTCCCAACAGCCTCTGATATTTCTGACTTTCCCAAGAACATCAACAAGTTTTATGATTCTATATATCACTCAAAGATTCTAAGGAATTTGGCTTCAGGCCTCAAATAATGAGGATTTTTCTCTGAAAGGGAGAGGCTAATGACGATAAACAGGATTTTTTTGAGCAACAGCGATTCTCCCGGGGTGCGTAGACACACACAGCTGGACTCCTGCCCTCAGGACCCAGAGGACGCAGGTGCTCTGCCATTAGGAACCACCCCTCACATGCCCACCCCGGGCTGTGCACACACAACCTCAACCTATACCACCCATCCCCCAACCCATGCACACGCACGCTTGTGCAGCTGGTCAGTCATACTTGCCCTGCAGACACACACACACACACACACACAGTCACCCTCACATGAGTGTGTGTGCCCCCCTCACCTTGCCCACCCATCACCGCCACATACATACCACTCTTTTTTTTTTTTTTTTTTAAGATTTTATTTATTTATTTGACAGAGAGAGCGAGCGAGCACAAGCAGGGGGAGTAGCAGAGGGAGAAGGAGAAGCAGACTCCCCGCCGAGCATGGAGCCCGACGTGGGACTTGATCCCAGGACCCTGAGATCTCGACCTGAGCCGAAGGCAGACGCTTCACCGGCTGAGCCACCCAGGCGCCCCCATACATACCACTCTTAAATGCACACCACACACACCCCCATGCACAAGCAGCCGTATCATCCACACCCCAACACACAGATACGCATTATTGCTCACAACTCCTGATTGCAAGCGACTGAGATCCAACTCACAGGGGCCTCAGTGTAAGAGATCATTTATTTGCTCACACACCTGGGAGGATCAGGGGTGCATGTGACTTTTGGCATAAGCCAAAATGAGGGGTTCAGTGACGAGGGGCTCAGTGACGGCATCAGGACTGTCTTCCTCTACTTCTCTAGTGTTCCTCTGCGTTCGCTTCCTTCTGGGGCGCACCAGCTCCACGCTGCAGCAAGGATGGCCACCAAAGGAGGGCCTCTGGCCAATCGTTCCGGCGGAAGTTGCAAGGCTGACTCTCATTGGGCTGGCTTAGGTCACGTGCTCATCCCGGAGCCAGTCGCTGTGGCCAGAGGACCAGAAGACTGTCAATCTGGGCTAGACCGGATCTCGCTCGTGTGCAGCCCATGGAGAAGGGCGGTCAGCCCCGCCCAACCTATATGGGGGGGGGGTGCAGAAACAGGTGATTCGCCAAAGAAGGTGGACGAGTTGTTGGACAGATAAAAACAACAGATGTTGACTGCCTACACTAACCCGAATGCATACAGAGGCAGGCGTGGAAATCTAGAGGGCAGCAGGGGTATAAAGATATGGGTGTGCACACTGAGCCCTTGGATAAATTCTGTACCTTATCAATGAAATATTGATGTAAGAAAAATAAGTGATCCAGACATAATGCTACTAGGACTTCAAAGGAAGGGAAGAGCTGGTTTTAAACAAAATAGGTTTGGGCTCAAGATGAAACCAGAGAGGGAGACAAACCATGAGACTCTTAATCTCAGGAAACAAACTGAGGGTTGCTGGAGGGGAGGGATGGGGTGGCTGGGTGATGGACATTGGGGAGGGTATGTGCTATGGTGAGCGCTGTGTATTGTGTAAGACTGATGAATCACAGACCTGTACCCCTGAAACAAATAATACACTATATGTTAATTTAAAAATTAATTAATTAATTAATTAAATAAAATAGGTTTGGGCTAGGGGCGCCTGGGTGGCTCAGTCGGTTAAGCGTCTGTCTTTTGCTTAGGTCATGATCCCAGTGTCCTGTCCCCCATCGGGCTCCCCTGCCCAGCGGGGAGTCTGCCTTTGCCTCTCCCTCTACCCCTCCCCCCCCGCTTGTGCTCTGTCTTTCTCTCTCTCTGTGTCAAATAAATAAATAAAATCTTAAAAAAAAAAAAGAAAAATAATAAAATAGGTTTGGGCTCGACTGAGTCTTCACAAAAGAATATGGATGAAAAGACCTGGAAATGTGAGGAGTCACTGGACCGGAAGAGGAATCCCATGGAACGAGCAGAAAGACTAGGGGGTAAGGAGGCAGGTGGGACTGAGGGTTTCAAAGGCAAGACAGTTTATCCTGTAGGATGCAGAGTCCCACGAAGGTGTGTGGCAGGAAGATGACATGGTGAAAGCAGGAGGTGAAAGCTTGAGGAAGAGGTAGTGAGCTGCGTAGGTTAGATGGTAGAGGTGAGACTGGAGGCAGGAGAGGAGAGAAGCGGCTCTTGCAGAACGCTCATGAGGAGGCGTGTGGTGTGGTAGGAGCAGTGGGATGGGAAGGCAGGCATGGAATCGAGCTACGGTAAGAAGGAAGAACCAACGGGATGTGGCAGTTGATTGCAGGGCTGAGTTCAAGGTGAAGGGAAGCAAGGAGGTGACTCAGATGCACTTCCGACAGCTCCCTGCTTCCCCCCAGCCCTTTCTGCTCCGGCCAGATGGGTGCATGCGTTTGCCACAGCCGCTGGACCTCCCCCCCCACCATCGTGTTCAGCCCACCAGCATCAGACCACAGCTCCTGGCAGACAGGGCGGGGTCCTCTAGCGTCTGTGTCTGGTTCTTACCTCCGTGCCAGCCTCTGCCTGGCGGGCACCAGCCCAGAGTGGGTGTCGCAGAGTGAATGTGCAGACCCTCCCCGGAGCAACCTCTGTTCATCCCACGGGCACACAAGCACACACCTTCCCTGAGGGCACAGCATGATGAGGCTGCCACGAAACCCTCCACGGTCCTCAGCAGCAGACGCAAGCTTGGGAGAGCCCATTTTCTCCCCGCTGATCGTGACGTGCCTGGAGAACAGGGCCTGACTCTTGTCTGACTCTGAGGGGGGCCTGGACACATGGAAGCCAATGCAAGGAGATGCCTGAGACGGGGGAGAATGGGAACCCCGCGAGGCAGACACACAACCACAGGACCGAGGAGGGTGAGTCCTGGCGAAGAGGCTGGACTGCCAGGAGAAAGGGGGGACATTCATCTGCACGGCCCAGGGGAGATGGCTAGAATCAGCAGGAAGGAGCCCCAGGGAGAGACTTCTCACTGCGAGCTAAGACTTTCCAAAAGTTGAGCCTTGTGCAAGTGGACTCTGCATCGTCATCTGGGAAGTTGTGGCTTGCTCTGTGTGAGGATGGGTTCAAGCAGAAGGCCAAGGGGGCTCGAGCATCAGAGGGGTGTGTCCTGAGGGCCTACTGTGTGCACCGCGCACTTCACCTCCTTTAAACTCATAAAAACCCTCCCTGTCAGGCAAGGAAGGAAAGGGGCCCAAGTCCACACAGCTGTGAGGAAAAGAACTGGAATCTGAACTCCACGGATTCCTCACTGCTGCGACCGTCCCCACGCATGTGCCCCCGCCCCACAGCCAGGGGTGATGGCAAGCCACAGGAGAGTGAATGCAGTAAGAATTGGGGAGCCACTTCCTAAGTGTGTGAAGTTGGGCAAGTGACTTAAGTCTCTCCAAATGTTCCTTTGCCTCACCTGAAAATGCAGATAATGGCAGCCCCCCAAGAGGGCTGAGGTGAACACGAGATAGGGGACTGGGGCCTGGCAGCGATGGGTCAGTCAGTGTTATCTGGACCCTGGCCACCGCTCTGTGCTTGTCCCCCTGCCTTTCCTAAAGCCTCCCTCCAGCAGCTTCCCCCACCCCTGTCCTAGTCAGGAATTTGTGCTGACACCCACTTTGACACAGTGGCCTTGTAAGAATTTAAGTCCTGGTCTCCCCCTTGCAGGATGGAACAGCGTCTCCTGAGTCTTCGTGTCCTGCAACGTGCCTGCCCAACCCACGGTAGTAGGTGCCCAGGGGGGAGAGAGCGCCGGCTGGCTCAGAAGGGCAGAGGGCCACTAGAGGAAGTGGCAGCTGGGGCCGTAAGGAGGACTCTAGAAGAGAGTAATAAAGGGGACAATGCAAAAATCTGCCACCATGCAAAACAGAAGCTTGCAAATCCAATTCCGAAGAAGCCGGCCATGCAAACCGAGCCCTGTCCCGGGGACACAGCTTGCCTTCGCCAGCTCTCAACCCAGGGCTCCGTTCCCTACCAGCGATGGTGGTGGTGGTGATGGTGGTGGTGGGAACGGTGGGGCTCATGGGGGCAGCTCTCATTTATGGGGTTCCCGCTTATGTCAAAGTGTCAGATCTCTCGCCTATATTATTTGCCATCCTAAAATAACCCATGAGGAGGGTACCATTAAGCCTTTTTTACAGATGAGGAAACTGAAAGTCCTTCAAGACTTGACCTTGAGTCTGGAGTCAGTCCACAGCCTGAGCAAGCTCTTTCCAGCGCTCCATCGAGGGAAGCGGTCATGTGGATAACCCAGAAGTAATGGTCCAAAGACCTTTTTCTTCTTTTAGTTAGCCATTTGAAAAATACATATTGCATTCATTCGATTGGTATTTGTCAAACATCTGAGTCACCCCTCTTACTGTAGGGATTCTGATAGACTTAGGGCACCACTCCCATGAAGGCAGGGACCTTGACGTCATCTTGTTAACGGCCAGATTTACAGCATTAGAAAATGCCTAGCAAGCACTCCACCAAACATATGATGAATGAATTCACAAATGAGCAGCTCGGATCCAGGAAAGCCCTGCTACCTACCCTCGGTAACCAACCTACCTCCCAGATTCCCTGGTGTCTAAGGCCTGAGGTAACCCTAAAGCAGGATACATTGACTCATTCATAGGTCTTTGGGCAAGTCTGCTGACCTGGAAGGTAGGAATGGGCTCTGAAGGGGGGGCGTGGGGCAGTCTGGGGCTGGGCAGGTTTAGCCTCAGGGAAGTGTTAGGCAAGCTCCCCTGGCAACGCAATTCTGTGTGTGTTTCTGCCCTCCCAGTAGAATTCCAGGCTAAGGCCATCTATTCCCCAAGGCCAGGAGTTGCCCCATCTCCTTCCTTGACTCCGCAGGTTTCCCTGGTGATTCATCTCAGGAAACTAAGAGAAGCCTGGGCAGCAGAAGCAGCCTCCAGCGGATAGGAGGCAGAGGAGAGAAAGTCCTACCCAAGGAGAGGGCCATTTCCCTCCCAGATTTGTGCTTCTGACTCAGAAGTGTCCAGCTGCAGAAGTCAAGCTCCCCAGGCCTCCTCCTAGATCCATGGGTCCTTGGTTTCCATGGCTCCCACATCCAGCCACGTTGACCCTCCACCCCCAGGCACCCCTTCCCACCCACAGCCAGACCCTGTTCCACGTGGCAGTCGGCTCCGAAGCAAACTCTCTCTCTCCCTGAACAGGTCACCAGACCAGGGACTCTCCTTCTCTCTCTCTCTCTCTCACTGTCCCTCCAGCGTGACTCCACCCCAAGCACCTCCTTCAGGAAGCCCTCCCAGACCTCCCAGGCTTTTCTCCCAACCCTCCAAGCCTGGACTGTGATTAGATACCCTCAGCTCTGACCTGGTCTGCCAGACTGGGGCGTGAGTTCAGGCATCCCCCAGTGGCCTAGCAGTTCCCCTAAGACGGTAACGACCACTTTTAATCCTTACAGAAACTGTGAAATAAGCATTATCTCTATTTTAGAGCTGAGGAAACAGCCTGGAAGTTAAGAAAAGCTTGTGCTGTCCAGCAGCAGCTGGGAGAGGCCGAACTGGGCCCTGTCTGCCTCCCAAGCCATGTCTCTCCTCCCTGCTTCCCTCCCCCTCCAAGATCGTACCAGATGCCAGGCACTCCCCACACCATAGACTTTTTATAACCCCATTCGATCTTCACACTTAAGCCTACAGGGAGAGTACAAACAGCCTCATTTTACACCGTAGGATAGGGAAGCTCAGAAATTGTCAAAATATTTCCTAAGGTCACAAAGCACTTGAGCATCAGGATCAGAATTCAACCCAACCTTCTAGCTCTGAAACCCAAAGTGAGGTTTCCCAGGCCCCTGGGTCTAGCCAGAGCCAGGCCAGAGAGAGGCAGAAGATAGCCATGTAGATTCTCCAGGCCAGGAGGAAAGCTTTGACTCCAATCAGCCAGCCCCTCTGATAAAGGAAGATGCCTTCCAGAAGGGAAGGCCTCCTGAAGTGGCCCTGCTGATCTGGGAAGACCCAGGAATTCCAGAACAGCTGAGCAGCTGACTGGCATAATCGACCTCCCAGCTCTCCACCCTTCCTCCTCACCCTGTGAGCTAACTCACCCTCAAATCCTTTCACTTCTGCACTTTCTACCATCACTCAGTGCTCTTGGATTTGTGATTAAATGAAATGAAATGGAACTGAGATTTGTTTTTAAACAATCCCTAGAACAACGTAGAGTAGCCGAAAAACATAAATTTGGAAATCAAATCACATGTGTTCTAATCTCAACTGTCTCTAAATTGCTGTGTGACACTGGACAAGTCACTTCCCCTCTCTGAGCTACAGTGGTGTCTCTATAATGAAGAAGCAGGACCATTTATTTCTGGAATTCCTTTAATTTCATTTAAATTAATTTGGTCTGGGGCGCCTGGATGGCTCAGTTGGTTAAGTGTCTGACTCTTGATTTCAGATCAGGTCATGATCTCAGGGTCATGAGATAGAGCCCCGTGCTGAGCATGGAGCCTGCTTCTCCCTCTCTCTCTACCCCTCCCCACCCAACCAATCCATCAGTTCGGTTTTTAGAACTTTGAATTTCCCAAAGTTATTGCCGCACAGCGGGGACAGCACTAAACTTGAAATCATACTGGGTTTGGGCTCTCAGCTTTTTGTCTCTCGTATGTCAAATAAATCAGGTGATGACAGTAGTTGTCAGAGCTCTTCTTTGCCCTGTAAAGGCCCCGTTTAGGACCCCTACTGCAGTGAGAGAAAACCACAGACTCTTCTCCAAGATCTCACCCTTCCTCCTGTCCTTCATCTCCGTCCCTCAGTGCAAGGGCCCCTGTGATGAAGCACACTCTCGACTACACTCTGGAGTCACCCATAGTTCCCTCCTACCGCAGTACTAGCCAGTGGACAAGACAGCATCCTCTCCTTCACTGAGCATTGAGAGGGGCGAAAGGATAGACTGGACAAAGGACTGGCTCATCTAAGGAATAATAAGAGTAGCGATGAGTGACCAGGGAAGGGGGTGCTCCTTCGAAGGAGTCTCTGTGCTGGGACTCCCCACTCAGACTTAGATGGGGTCAGGCCTGCCCAGAAGCCGAGGAATGGAGGAGAGCGGGGGCGGCAGGCCTCAAGGGGGCAAAAGCACAGCAAGGCCGGGACAATGGGGAAATGACCTCAGAGAAGGAGGTCTGGCAGGTTCTGAAAGTGGTGCTCTCCGATGGTCTGCAATTCCTAACCCAGAATGAGTCAGGCAGGGCAAGGTCAGGCCCCCCGGAGGAATGCAGTTGGAGGTGTATGTCTATACAACACACCGTCTCACAGAGAATGGGCCCATCCAGGGTCAGAAACCTTATGTCCCCACCTCCAGAGAGCAAAACTAGCTACCTCTGAGTTCCCAGGAGCTCAGACTGAGTCAGAGCTGGGGGGCTGCAGGGATAGTGGGCCTGGCAGCATGCTTCCAGGGTATGGGATCCATCAGAAAATGGGACCAAAGGAGGTTGGGAGCAAAGGGGGAGAAGACATGGATCAGGATGACTGGTCCCAGCAAAGGCTAAGGTCTCAAACTGCTACTAGCAGCCCAAGCCAGAAATCTCCCCGCCGCCCCAGGGAAGTCCAGGCCCAGAACTGGACAGCACTGTCATCTCAGCCTCTTGCTACTGAGCTCTGGGGTTCATGCACAGCTGTTCCTGGAGCGTAATAGGTCCTCTCTCTCTCTCTGCCACCATTAATTATTTCTCTAGATTTTTTTTTTTTTAAGATTTTATTTATTTATTTTAGAGACAGAGCCAGTGAGTGGGGGGAGGAGCAGAGAGAGAGGGGCAAGCAGACTCCATACTTAGCCCAGAGCCTAATGCGGGGCTCCATCCCAGGACCCTGAGATCATGACCTGAGCCGAAATCAAGTCAGACACTTAACCGACTGAGCCACCCAGGCACCCCTCCTTAGCTTTAAAAACCACATCGACTCACACTTCGTCTTAGAGGACAGGAGCAGGACCCAGAAAAGTAAAGGACCCAGGTCCTAGCTCCAGTCCTGGTCTTCCCCTCCACCCCTATACCCTGAGCTGGGCTCCCAGTCCCTTGGAGGAAGGAGGAGGCAGGAGGCAGTGTTGCCTTGCTCTCTGTGTCCCTGAGAAATTCTCTTTCTCCCTGCGATGTTCCCTCCTCCTTCTTGCAGGCAGGTGAGAGGGGCCCTGGAGACGTGCGGGTCTGCAGAGTGGAGGGGAGCAGACATCATCACCCGCTCTGCAGCTCCTAGACACGTACACATCTTCCCTCTGGCCCTCTGGCCCTGCCCCCCTCCATCTCCCCCAGTCACTTTGCTCCAAGATGTCCTCTGGCCAGGCCCAGCCAGACTGATCTTCCATAAACACCGCTTTGATCCTGTCACTCCCCAGCTCAGAGCCTCCCTTTGCCTTCAGAATAAAGGTCAAACTCCTCCTCTGGCTGAGCTGAGCCTTCCCTGGCTGGCACTTAGCTGCCTCCCTGCCCCAGCGCCAGGGCTGGGCCTTCCTCCCACAGCACCTCCCTGTCACCTGCACCTGCTGAAATCTTAGCCCTCCTGCCAGCCCTGGCTCCAGCACACCCCCATTCATTCTGCAAACATTTACTGAATGAAAATCACACACCAGGCACCTGCCCACACAGCCTGCCCAGGTCACCACTGCTGGAAGTCACCACTCCCACAGAGACCCCCAAAACGAGCCTTTGTTATGCCCCTGGGCTGGGTCACCCTTGCCTGAGCACCTCCCTAATTATAAACCTGATCCAAAGGCATCTAACGTGGCTTGAACATTGGCTAATGAGGCAGTCTCCGATATTTGTCTCATTCAGTCCTCACAATGACCTTGAGGGTTTAGTATCATTACAGTAACTTGCCCAGCAACTAGTAATTGGGGCTCCAGATGGGGTCCCCAAATTCCAAGTCCAGGGCCTCACACCAGCACCAAGTGCAGGCTCAAAAGCGGGCTCCTGTCTTACACGTTTCTGTCTTGCTCAATAACCAGCACAGAAATTCGTTCGATTCACAGAAGGAAGGAACGAATGGTTCTCTGATTCTATTCTATCCCGACGAGTCCCTATTTCCTCGCCCCCACATTCCTTTTTTCCTATCGTCTCCTCTCCTTCACCCTGGGCCCCCAGGATCCTGAAGATAAGGGAGAAAAGAGGCTGCGATTATTCTCACTGATACCAGGGATGGATAGGCCTTGGGAAGCCCTCCACAGCCCAGAAACAGCCCCAAGGAGGTAATCCAGGACGGGAAGGCTCCTCCCTACACCCCACCACCCTGTTTGATAGACCAAATGAGCCCAGCCCTTATCTTCATCCCTCCCCAGTTCTAGCAGGACATAGGCTGGGCAGGGGGGGAGCAGCGGGGGCAGCCAGATAACAGTGAGGATGTGGAAAGAAACGTAAATTCAGTGACTCACCACCTTGTGCCTTCCCCAGATGAGGGCGGGGGGTACCTGCACACTTGGAATTCCAGCCCAACCCTGGAGAGACAATTGCGTATCAGTATCTGGACAGGAGGAGGAGGAAGAGCCCTGTTTACCCCCAAACTAAAGGGCAGCCATGGCAACGGAGGCCGGGGCCATCGGTGTAGGGGGCAAAGGTCCCAGCCAGAGTGGGGCCCCAGCTGCCAGCCAGCCAACTGGGCCGGATGCCCAGACCATGGCAGCCAGACTTTCTCGGGCCAAGCACCCCCTTGTGGCCAGCCAGAGCTCATCCTGAGAGCCGGGGAGGGGCAGGCTTGAGAGAGAAGCCACCCATTTTACAGAATCACACGTGTTCTAGTCCCCTCCCCTCCCCCTTCTGGGTGCTTTCTCTCCAGAGGCCAGGCACAGACAGACAGATACTGAACCAGTGGGGAGTTCTTGGCCTCTGTGCTGGGGCAAGGAAGGAATGGGGAGCTGAGCCAGCTGCTGGGAGGGGCAGAGTGGGGGTGTCAATCTGGGAAGGCTTCCTGGAGGAGGACAAGGCAGAACAGAAGTAGGGTGTCCCAGGTTAAGGAAAAGGCAGTGGAGTCTTCAGAGCAGAAGAGGGTGTCTCCTCAGCTGCAAAGACACATCATCACACCCGCCCTCTGCCAGGCACCAGACTCATAAACTCCTGGTGGCTGAAGGGGTTTCCATGGTTGGCACCATCTCCTTAATGCCCCCCTCGCCTGTTATCTGTATTCATCCCCACCCTTAACTCCTTCTTGGAGGTGGCCCTCCCTGTGCTCAGGGCCAGGCCTTCCGCCCACACTCTCAACTCTACCCCCTGGGAAGCTTGCTCCATCAAGCGTCTCCTCCCCCCGTCCTGCTATGCCCACTGCCACGGATTTCTCCCCTCTTCCTGTACTCATGTGCAAGTCTCTCCTCCTTAAAAAAAGGAAGGGAGGAAGAAGAGAGGGAAGGGGAGAGGGGAGGGGAATCATCCTCCACCCTTGACAGCTCTCTCTCCACAGCCAAGCTCCTCAAAAGAAGAGGTCATATTCATTGTCAATTCTCACCTCACACTACCTACCCCACCCCAGCCACCAGCCACAGAAATCATTAAAACCACTAACAATCAGGGGTGCCTGGGTGACTCAGTTGTTAAGAGTCTGCCTTCGGCTCAGGTCACGATCCCAGGGTCCTGAGATCGAGACCCGCATCGGGCTCCCTGCTCCACAGGAAGCCTGCTTCTCCCTCTCCCACTCCTCCTGCTTGTATTCCCTCTCTCTCTTGTCTCTCTCTGTCAAATAAACAAATAAAATATTTTAAAAAACCCACTAATGATCGGGGTGCCTGGGTGGCTCAGTCAGTTGAGCTTCTGACTCGCTTTTGGCTTAGATGGTGATCTCAGGGTCGTGAGATGGAGCCTCAAGTCGTGCTCTGTGCTCCTGGGGGAGTCTGCTTGAGATTCTCTCTCCCTCTCCCTCTGCATCTTCCCTCCTCTGCTCCCCACACTTGCGTGCTCTCTCTCTCTCCCAAGTAAATAAATAAATAAAATCTTAAAAAAAACCCACTAACAATCAACTAATAGCTGAATTTGGTGGACTCTTTTCAAGTTTTCTCTTACCTGACCTACCTATGATATTGGACTGGACATCACTGACCACTCCATCTTTCTTGAAAGATTATTTCCTTGGCCTCCTGACATCTCCTTCTAAATTTCTTACTATCCCTCAGGCCATTCCTTCCCAATTTTCTTTTTTTTTTTAAGATTTTATTTATTTATTTGAGAGAGAGAGAGTGAGCAAGAGAGAAAGAGAGAGCATGAATCAGGGGAGGAAGAGGGAGAAGCAGGCTTCCTGCCGAGCAGGGAGCCCGAAGTGGGGTTCGATCCCAGGACCCTGGGATCATGACCTGAGCCGAAGGCAGACGCTTAACGACTGAGTCACCCAGGCGCCCCTCCAATATTCATCCTTGAATCCTCTCTACCTGCCCACCACCTGTATCTGTAGTCCTTTATCTTCTTGGTGGGCCACGCACACTCCTTTGGCACAATCACAGATTGTCAGCATCTCCCATATAACTCAAGAGGCTCATGCAGTCAGGAAATCCATCCACAGAGGCCAGACCAGGAGCCTTGGCCTCAACCTCTTTTCTTCTGGTCAATCCCATCCACTTCCGGGGTGATGGCTCCCAGACGCTCAGGAGAGCTGCAGAACTGTGTTTCCAATCACCACCTTGGGTCTCACCATGCCACCCTCTTGGCCTGTCTTCCTTTCATAATTCCCATCTGATGGACAGCATCACCCCTTCCAAAGTGAGAAAGCTAGGAGTCACCTGAAGGCCTGGGGATGGTACTATAATCTGCCTCATATGGTTGTTAGGAAGCTAAATCATGATATGTATAAAGCATGTAGAATTGTGCCTGGCATATCATAGGTGCTCAATAATTGTTGGTTATTATTGTTAGTATTCTTATTTCTTCATTCCCCATATATCCAAATAGACACCAAGACCTGCCAAATCTAACTTCTAAATTTCCCTTGAATCCATGTTCTTCCCTGTATTTCCACTGATTCTCCTCCCTTAATTGAGGCATTCATTATCACTTATCTAGATGATTGCAGTAATCTCCAATCTTCTGCCTTCATACCTTTCCAAGATATCCAGCTAGAGTAGTCTTGCCAAAAAGTAAAATGATTATGACACTTTCCTGCTTCAAGATTCAATGTCTCTCTAGATCCTGAAACAGTACCCAGATGCCTTTGGTGCATCCCTGGGGAACTTGTTATAAATGGAGGCCCAGGGGTGCCTGGGTGGCACAGTCCGTTAAACGTCCGACTCTTGGTTCTGGCTCAGGTTGTGATCTCAGGGTCATGAGATGGAGCTCTTCATTGGGGTCCATGCTCAGCGGGGAGTCTGCTTGAGATTCTCTCTCTCCCTCTCCCTCTGCCCCTCCCGCTCATGCCCTCTCTCTCTCTCAAACAAATAAATAAATCTTTAAAAAAATCAAAATCAAAATAAATGGAGGCCCAGACCCCAATACCAAAGAGTATTATTCTGCAAGTGGGGGTGCCACTTGGGTACCTGCATTCATAACATGTTCCCCAGTGTACCTGGTGCAAAATAAAGTTGAGAACCAGGGAAGTGCAAACTCTTCATGGCCTACAAGGCCTTCCTTGACCTGGCCCTCACCGACCTTTCCCACTTCATCTTCTGCCTCTTACATTTTTCTGCTACCTATTGGCTCCCCATGTATTTAACAAATATCTATTGATCACCTAATAAGTGCAGGCACTAAAAACCCAATGATGAGCAAAATAGATATGGCCCCTGGAGCTTACAATCTAGTTAGAAAGATTAGCAACCTAATAATCACACTAATGAAAAAATATAAACTGTTATAAATTATTTTAATAAAAGAAACATGATCCTATAAGAGTATATTACAAAAGAACATGGCCTAAATTTGAAGAAATTAAAGAAACTTCCCTGAAGAAGCAATACTTGAACTGAAATATGAAGGATAAGTTAATAGAAAAGGCTGCAGTAAGGAAAGAGAATGATTTAGATATAGGGCATTTCACAAGCAAAGGCCCTGGGCAAGCAAGAGTACCACATGTTCCAGATACTATCTCTCACCGCTTCTATTCAGCATCGTATTGGAGGTGTTAGTAAAGGCAATAAGTCAAGAAAAATAAATAAAAGTCATAGAGATCAGAAAAGAAGAAATAAAGCTGTCTTTATCTACAAATGAAATGATAGTCTATGGAGAAAATCCTAAAGAATACACAAAAGATCACTAGAACAATAAAAGAATTTAGCAAGTTTGCAGGATAAATGATCAACATTTAAAAACCAGTCATATTTCTATATACTAGCAATGAGCAGTCGGAAATTGAAATTGAAAGCAGAGTATCAGGCGCCTGGGTGGCTCAGTCGTTAAGCGTCTGCCTTTGGCTCAGGTCATGATCCCAGGGTCCTGGGATCAAGCCCCACATCGGACTCCCTGCTTCGGGGGGAAGCCTGCTTCTCCCTCTCCCACTCCCCCTGCTTGTATTCCCTCTCGCGCGGTCCCTCTCTGTCAAATAAATAAATAAAATCTTAAAAAAAAAAAAAAGAAAGCACAGTATCATTTATAATCAGATTTAAACATAAAATACCTTCCAATCAAACAAAATATATGCAAGATTTTTGTGCTGAAAACCACAAAACATTAGCGAGAGAAATTGAAGGAGATCTATATGAATGGAGAGATATACCAAGTTCATAGATTGGAAGACTCAATATTGTTAAAATGCTAATTCTGTCTCTGAATTGATCTATAAGTTTAATGCAGTCCCAACCAAAATCTCAGTAAACTTTTAAATAAAAATTGATGGGCACCTGGGTGGCTCAGTTGGTTAAGAGACTGCATTCAGCTGAGGTCATGATCCTGGAATCCCAGAATCGAGTCCCGCATCGGGCTCCCTGCTTGGTGAGGAGTCTGCTTCTCCCTCTCACCCTCCCCCATCTCATGCTCTCTTTCTCTTCATTCTCTCTCTCTCAAATAAATAAATAAAAATCTTTAAAAATAAATAAATAATAAATAAATTGACAAAATTATTCTAAAAACTTATACAAAAAGACAAAGGGCCTAAAATAGCTAAAACAATTTTGAAAAAGAAGAAGAAATTTGTGGGGCACCTGGGTGGCTCAGTCGGTTAAGCGTCTGCCTTTGGCTCAGGTCATGATCCCAGGGTCCTGGGATCAAGCCCCGCATCAGGCTCCCTCCTCCATGGGAAGCCTACTTCTCCCTCTCCCACTCCCCTGCTTGTTTTCCCTCTCTCGCTGTGTCTCTCTGTGTCACATAAGTAAATAAAATCTTTAAAAAAAAAAAGAAGAAGAAAATTTGTACTCATACTATCTAGCCTCACTTGCCATAAAGTTACAGTAATCAAGACAGTGAGGTCTCAGCCGAACGACAGATATATACGTCAATAGAACATAAGAGTCCAGAAAGAGACTCACACAGTGGTGCCAAGGTAAATCACTGGAGAAAGGACAATCTTTTCAACAAATAGTGCTAGAACAATTGGACATCCTTGTGGAAAAAAAAAATGAACTTCAACCCATACTTCACATCATAGGCAAGAATCAACTCAAAACATAAAATCTAAAACTATACAACTTCTAGAAGAAAATATAAGAAAAAATCTTAGTGATCTTGGGTTAGGGAAAGATTTCCTTGAACACAAAAAAAATACACACCTTACAAGAAAAACTTGATAATGGAATTTTATCAAAATTAAAACTTCAATTGTTCTAGTAACATTGTTAAGAAAATACAAAGACAGGGGACGCCTGGGTGGCTCAGTCGGTTAAGCGTCTGCCTTCGGCTCAGGTCATGATCCCAGGGTCCTGGGATTGAGTCCCGCATCGGGCTCCCCGCTCCGCGGGGAGCCTGCTTCTCCCTCTGCCTCTGTCTCTCTCTCTGTCTCTCATAAATAAATAAATAAATAAATAAATAATCTTTTAAAAAAAAAGAAAATACAAGACAGGCCACAGAATGGGAGAAAATATTTGCCAAACACATTAACTCAAATGAACCATAGGCCAAAATATAAAACCTAAAACCATAAAACTTCTGGGAAAAAAAAAAAAAAACAGGAAAGATCTTTGTGACTTTAACATAGGAAAAGACTTCTCAAATACAGCACCAAACTGTGATTCATAAAACAAAAACTTGATAAACTGGACTTCTTCAAAATTAATAACTTCTCTTCAAAAGGCAAGGTCAAGAGAATGGAAAGGCAACCATAGACCGAGAGAAAAATAGTTGTAAATCGCATATGTGATGAAGAATGTAAATCCAGATCTACAGAAAGCTCTCAAATTTTAATAATTTTAAAAAAACAGTATTTTTTTTAAAGATTTTATTTATTTATTTGAGAGAGAGAATGAGATAGAGAGAGCATGAGAGGGGGGAGGGTCAGAGGGAGAAGCAGACTCCCTGCTGAGAAGGGAGCCCGATGCGGGACTCAATCCTGGGACTCCAGGATCATGACCTAAGCCAAAGGCAGTCGCTTAACCAACTGAGCCACCCAGGCGCCCAAAAAAACAGTATTTTAAATGGGTAATATTTTAAATGGTGAAAGATTTGAATAGATACTTCATCAAAGATGAAATACCCACGAGCAGACACTCAACATCATCAGTCATTAGGAAATACAAATTAAAGCCACAATGAAATACCACTATGCACCCACCAGGAAAGCTACAATTAAAAAAAAAAAAAAAAAAGACAGACAATACAAAATGTGTACAGGATCCAAAGCCACTGAAACTCTCAAACATTATGGGTGGGAATGCAAAATGGTACAACCACTTTAGAAAATAATTTGGCTTTTTCTTACAGAGTTAAACCCATACTGATATAACCTACTTGTTCCATTCCTGCGTATTTTATCCAAGAGCAATGAAAACATATACCCACGCAAAGACCTATACATCAGTGTTCATAATTCATTCTAAAAACTGGAAACAGGGGCGCCTGGGTGGCTCAGTCGGTTGAGCGTCTGCCTTCGGCTCAGGTCATGGTCCCAGGGTCCTGGGATCGAGCCCCGCATCGGGCTCTCTGCTCCACGGGAGGCCTGCTTCTCCCTCTCCCACTCCCCCCTGCTTGTGTTCCCTCTCTCGCTGTGTCTCTCTCTGTCAAATAAATAAAATCTTAAAAAAAAACAAACAAACTGGAAACAGGTTAAATATCCATGTATTGATGAATGGATAAACAAATGATGGTACCTCCATAGGGTGGAATACTCTATGGCAATAAAAAGGAGCAAACTACAGATATGTGCAATATCATGGATGAATCACAAAAGCATTATGCTAAGTGAAAGAAGCCAGAGATAAAAGGCTACATGCTGTATGATATAATTTATAGGGCATGTCTGGAAGGGACAGAGATTAGATCAGTTGTTGCCAGAGCTGGGGGTGGGTGAGGGAGATAAACTAGAAATGAACACAATGGGACATTTTGAGATGATTAAAATGTTTTATACCTTGTTTTATGGTGGCAGTTTTACAACTGTATTCCTTTGTCAAAACTCAAGGAATTCCATCCCTAAAAAAAGTGAATGTTACCATATGCAAATTATACCTAAAAAAAATCTGAATTGTTAAAAAGCAGGAAGAAAAAAAAAAACAGATGCAGTAAGTTCATAGGTTCAGCCTGAGATCCTATAAGTTTGTGGTGTTTTCGGTTTGGATTTATTTTTAGGCAATCTCTATGCCCAGCGTGGGGCTCGAACTCACAACCCTGAGATCAAGTGTCCCATGCTGAACCGACTGAGCCAGCCAGGCGCCCCAGATCCAATAAGTTTAAGATGACTTTGAAACTCCAAGAGGGGATACTATCCTGTGACCAGCAGGAGACACAGACCTGAAACTCAGAGGAGGGGACTGTGTTAGACACTAACAGGTCACACTGCCTGTTGGATCTGGAAAGCCTTCTCCTCGACCCCCTCGTCTCCCTAGCAAGTTCTTATTCATTTTCTGGAGCCCTGCCTGAGCATTCCCTCCTCCACGACCCCAATCCTTCAACAGCATGAGAGCAGCAAGCTTCTCTGGCTTTTCTGCACTCTGCCCCCAGAGACTGGAATATGTCTGGTATCTAGCAGGTGCCTTACACATAGTTGGTGAATAGATGAAGCACTCTCTCCTCCAACAGTACTTTAGAACTTTTCATAGCACCTCTCACACTGTATTTTGTTTCTTGAATTACCTGTCCCCTCCAATAATGATCTCCTTGATTGTTATTATTTATTTGTGTTCATCTTTGTATTCCCAGCTCTCTGTGGAACTGAACCAAACTAAAGGCTTGACGCTCCCTGCTGATGGAGAACCGAGGAGAAGGAGGCAGGGGAGCACCCATGAAAAGCACCTGCTAGGCTCACTAACTTGGGCGCCACATGTGATCGCGATCACTTGGAGACAAACAGCAAAGCCAGGATACAAACCCAGGTCTGTCCGATTCCAAAATCTATGCTCTCTTCCCATCCTCTCTTTTGCTTGAGATCCTTACCTCCTTGATTTTCAGCACCTTCAACCACCCTCAGCGCCACCATCTGCTCTGACCCAAAATCCGATATACTCTCTCTCACAAGCCACATCTCGCACTCCCTTGTTTTCTAGACAGCTGCTGCCATCCATCTTGCCAGCTCCCAGTCCCTGGGCTCCTCCTCCTCCACGGAGCTCTCCTGGATGTCCCTGCTTCCCCACTCAGCCCCGCCCAGTGGTCTGCCATTCTGGTGATGTTTTAAGCCTAGACTCCTTTGCCCCTGAGTTTCCACTGCCCCTTCCCTTTCATCTCTCAGTGAGAGATCCCCCAGGGCAGAGATTGCTTCCTGTGTACTTGGTCTCATCTCATTGTAACCTCCGCCAGGACCTCAAACTCTTCGTGCGTCCTTTCCCGCCTCGTCGGTAGGCCTTGTATCCCACCGCACGTGTCACAGTCTCCTCTGCCTCTGTCCCCTCTTCCCGCTGGTCGAGAGGCAAGAGTATGTAGGGGCGACATACGTCAAGTCCCACCTCTCAGCTTTCACCTTAAATGCCACTTCCCGCAGGATCTCAGCCTAGGTTAGTGCTGTGGCTGATCTCTTTGCAGCAGGAGCTATGTGCTTGCATTTTTCCCTGGACTTGGCCTAGCATCGCACCAGCCACTTTATTATTACCACTTGTTTAATCAGTGACCAGCCTTGCTAAACTGTGCCAGCCCAAGCAGGCCTTCCGGCAACCTTGCTACCTGCAACAGCAGATCATCCCCTTTTCTCCTTTCCTTCCCCAAAAGTCTACACTCTGCCTCCACTTCATCACTAACCACTCACTCTTCAGCCCTTCACCACCTGCCCTCAGTCTCCATCACTTTCTGGATGTGCTCTTCTTGTCCTCAGCCTCCTTGATCGCTCTGTGTATCTGCCCCGTGGACAGCTCTTCCTTGAAAGGCCTTCTCCTTGGCTCTCATGACCTCTCTCTCGTGGTCTCTTCCTAGGAACTGGCAAGAGTCTGGGCCTCCTCCCCTTTCTCCTCTCTTTTCCCTCTGTCTCTTCCTCCTCTTCTTGCCTTAGCTCTCTGCCCACTTCTTTGCTCTGATCCTTTTCCATAGACCATCTCATCCACTGGTTGAGGGTTTTCCCCAAATCCTCTAGGTGGGTGCTCCAGACAGGGCCACCACATCTGGCTATGCAGGTCGGACGGTGCACTGGCCAAGGAGACAAGGATGAGGCTGACTTCTTCCAGTTTGTGCAAAGGCCTTAAGGGCTAGCTTTAGCCCTGTGAGTTGCATCCCCTACCCCTGCCTCTCCCAAGCTATAGCCTTGCTTTTCTAGCTGCTCACAGGATAGTTCCCCCAGACACTGCTAGTAGATCTGCCAAGTCCAAAGCCAAAGGGAGAGAGACTGATAGAGACATGGCCACTGACAGGATGATTTTGAGATGCGTCCTCAGCCACTCAGCTTTTCCATTTTATCTCCTCTTCCCTCGACTCAGTTGTAGCTGCCCCTGCCCTGTGCCCAGATTCAAAGGAAAGAGTGATGAGGAGGGAACAGAAGACTAGAAGGCAGTGAGGTCAAAGTATGAGGGCTGGGAGGAAAAGGAGTAGATGGGGCAAACCAGACAAGAGAGGAAATCCACTGGCTTCTCAGTTGTCAAAGCTTGATCAGGCACATCGTCTCATTCGATCCTCATGAAACCTCTTAGAGTAGATATAACTATTATTTTTATTACTGAGGACACCAAGACAAGTACATTTGCCCAAGATCACCCAGCCAGCAGTGGGACCTTCAACCCAGGTCTTTTGACACCAAGGGCCATGCTCATCCCCTTGGCCTGCCCACTTCTCAGTAGATTGGAAAGAGGTAATCGGCTGGGGGATGGCTCGAGGTATCGGGGTTGTACCTGAGGAGAGACCAGGAGCACCGGGGTCAAAAGGGGAAGAGGCCATAAGAGTAGGAGAGGGCATCCCTGGTGGATGAGAGCTGACTTTGCCAGAAAAGGCTGCAGGAGGGCCCAGGGAGTTGGAGATTCAGTCCTGGACCCATCCCAGCTGCAGCCCCCACCATCCCGCCCGCCTCCACAGCCAACCCAGCCACGCTTGTCAGTACCCCAGCCTCTCCTGGCTCCCCCTTTTCATTAATTGTTTAAATCAAAATCTTTTACAGAGTTCCCCCTACATGCCAGAAGCAGGGCTGGGCGTGAGGGAGTCCCACTCTGCCCCACACTCCTTTCTCTCGGGTCCTCTGCAGCTCTGCCCCTCACTCCCTAACTCAGCAGCTCTGGGCCCTCCAGGCAGTGAAGGGAGTTGAGGGGAGCCTCCCAGGACTCGCTCACTCTCACCCACCTTACTGCTTCCACCCTCCCCACAACAGGGGCCTCTCCCTTCCTCCAACACACACTCACACCTGTGGGAAGTCCTTTCTGAAGTCCCCCTCAATCCCTGCAGAAGATGATGGACATCGTCCCCTCCCTGTTTGGGCTATAGACCCCCACCCTCACACCTCAGTTGCTATTCTAAACACCTCCCTCCTCAGGACCCAGCAGGAAATTTCCAGCCTAAATGATGAAGCAAAACCTGAAGGATTGCAGGCCCCCATGACCCTCCCTGATCCCTAACCCCCACCATCTAGTTTCCCCTGGGCTGTCAGCTCCAACCCTCAGATAGAGAATGTGGGAAGGAGGAGGAAAGGGCTGACCCCATTATCAGGGTCATCTCTGAGTTGACTCAGGAGTTAAACTTGCCTCTCAGGTTCCCCACCCCCCCTCAGCAAGACACCAGAATGTGGGGCCCCGAGTGGGGGCAGGGAACATTTCCCCTCCCTCAGGAACCCCCCTGTACTCTATAAGCTTTCTGTCTTTGTTCTGGGAGCCTCTCACCAGGCCATCTCCTGCTCCACATCTCCCAGGACCCGCCTCTTAGACACTTATTCCTCCTTCCCCCTGGCCACCCACCTGAATCCAGAGCCCCAGTGTCCCAGTGCCAGGGATCTGTGGCTCAAAACTCCTCCCCCAGTCCCCACCAGCTCTCCCCAGGCTCTCCACCAGAGTGCAAAGGCTCTGAATCACAGAGCAGTCTAGACAGGGTGGAAAAGGACAGGCCGGTGCTAGAAGCCTAAGGTTGGTATTTGCCCGATGCTGCAAGAGGTCAGGAATGTGGCCACTGACATCAGCTACGGGAGATAAGAGCCAGCTGGCAGCTCTCCCCCTCCGGCCCTAGACTGAGCCTCCACAGGCCTCGAAAGGTCCTGAGCAGTTGGAATGGGGTAGGGATCAGAGAACATCTCGGAAGGGGTTTGGTTAAGAATCCTGGGATCTGGGCCTGATCCCTGATGGAATTTCAAGTCCCCCAGGGGTCTTAATTGACTTAGACCTCTTATCATTGAACCATCTTTACAATTAAATTGATCCCCCCTCCTCTACCCTCCTGGATGTGTTTAAGCCCTACTCTGCAGTAAGTAACTAGTATTTGTTTTATGTAAGAGTGATAACACTCACATCCACCGTCACCCAAGGAAATAGACTGGATAGGCTTTATTATTCTCCCTTTATAAGTGAAGAAACTGAAGTTCAGAGTGAAGTGACTTCCCCAAGGTCACACAGCTAGCCAAAAACCCAAATTGGCTGACTTGAGGCTTAGCAAAAACAGCAAAGGCAATACAATCTACATATCTTACTGTGCAATTCTGCCCAACATGACAACTCTGGAACCCCGCAGGGGAACGTGAAGGTGAAAGCGGGAGAAACCCTTTTGACGGGCGGGCACCTCTCCTGCCATGCAAATGGAGCGGCACTTATTTGCCTGCTATTTTGCATCCATTTGCCTTTTGGCCTTCAGCAGGGCCTGATTTGCCCCTGGCCAGCCCCCACTGAGCACTGTGAGGCTTTCCCCAGCAGAAGGTGGGGGGCCTGGGAGACTCCAGGGCCAAGCCCCACGTCTGAGCTGTGCCTCCTTCCGGCGGGTCCACTGGCCCAGCTCTACCCCCTCCTTTCCCAGGCCGGCTCTCATGTCTGCCCCCATCTCTTCAGTTCAGCTGGCAGCTCGATAAGAATCAATAGGCCCACTCCAGAGCAAAGAGCACCAACAAGTGTATAAGGCCAGGCCCTGCCGAACAAGCTGCTCATGGTGACAGACTGGAAGGCCCTGTACCTCAGGATTCCCCAGTTCATTCAGCAGGGGGTGGCCATCAGCCTCAGAGGTGCAGGGAGCAGTGGGAACTTTTTTACTTCCATCCTTCTTACCGACGTCCTGATGTGAGCTTCCTGGAGGAGGCAGCTCCCTGGGGACCAGCTTGAGATCCAGAGAGCTTTTGGAGGAGAGGCAGGGGAAGGCGGGGACCTGCAGAAAAATCCTAGGAAGGATGGGGACGGGGCTGGCCAGAAGGGCTGAGTCTCAGCTGGAATATTTCTAGGCGTACATGGCTGTCGCCTCAGACCCTGCACCGTGTGGGACACGTCGCAGTCTGTGTGAGGGATTTCAGTCTCTTGCTAGTCACCGCTGTTCTCCCAGCAGCAACTCAAGCGGGATCTGACACGCAGTCGGTGCCCAGCAAATATCTGTTGAACTGTGAAGTGCTCAGGAAGTATCTGTTTACCCAAGGGTGTAAGTAAGGCTGACACACGGGTGTTTAGAAGTGAAGAGTGTCCCCTGTTGAAATCACAAAGTGTCCCGCTGAGGGCAGGCTTCCATGGGAGTGAGTGGAGGGGAGAAGAGCAAGAGGGAGGGCGTTCAGAGAATCAGTTTGTTTTCAGGAGTCTGAACATACTTGGTGAGTGAATGTGTTTGTGGGTATTTGACAATACACATCTATATGAGGTGGGCGTGAGTTTGTGCTAGTGAACATGTGCACATGGGTACGTTTGGAACCAAGTGTGTGGGGGGGGAGGTCGGGTGTGTAAACCAGCAGATTTGAGGCTCAGGGTTGAGCTACTCTTCTTCTCCAGCCCCAAACTTTTCTTCCCCAGGACTCCTGGGACCTCCTGGGACTCTAGGATCCCCCCCACCCAAGATCCTCTCCGTTGGTGGAAACTTGGGCTGTAGGTTGAGGATAATTACAGAGATTCACACCGGACTTCACTCACTCATCTCCCAAAACCCCCAAATTCCAACCTGCCAGGACCTCCTCTACCTGAGGGGAGGGGGGCATAACAACGTCATTTCCTGCTCCGAAACTACACTTCAAGGGCCGACTCCACCTGCTGCCTTGGTCCATCCAGGTTACTCACCCCCTTTCTGGGGGGGTCGAGGGTGGCCTTGGCAGGAAGCTGCTGGGGGTGCTGGGGGGAGGGAGGCTGGGGAGGCCCGGGAACGAGACGCGAATTCCCGCCTCGGTCCACCTGTGGCCCAACCTTGAGCGCGGGGACTTGGTGGCGGGGGCGGGGCCTCCCTGGGCCGGTCCCCACCCCCTCCCTCGGCGCGATATAACTTCAGTCGCGGACCTGGCACCCTTCCTGGCCCGAGCCTGAGTCCTGGCCTCTGGTCTTACTCTCCGAACAGCATGAGCTTCACCACCCACTCCACCTTCTCTTCCAACTATCGGTCCCTGGGCCCCGTGCAGTCGCCCAGCCACCGGGTCCCGCCGGTCAGCAGCGCGGCCAGCGTCTATGCAGGCGCCGGGGGCTCAGGCTCCCGGATCTCCGTATCCCGCTCCACCAGCTTCCGGGGCGGCTGGGGGTCCGGGGGCCTGGCCGCGGGGATGGCCGGGGGTCTGGCCGGCATAGGGGGCATCCAGGGCGAGAAGGAGACCATGCAAGACCTGAACGACCGCCTGGCCTCCTACCTGGAGAGGGTGAGGAGTCTGGAGGCTGATAATCAGAAACTGGAGATGAGAATCCGGGAACACCTGGAGAAGAAGGGACCCCAGGTCAGAGACTGGGGGCATTACTTCAAGACCATCGAGGAGCTGAGGGCTCAGGTAAGGGGACCACCCTGATCCCCAGCCGTGTTTGACCTCCCTGTTACCCACTCCCCGCTTCCTCCTCCCCCTCCCCCAAGGATAGGAATTTTAATAGGGTGGGGTGCCTTGGCTCCTTCCCGCTTTCTATCTCCACCCTGCCCCCTATTCCACAGGGAGGGGGTTGCCATGGCCTGGATTTTCATGCATACCCCAGGCCACAGGGGCCCCAAGGGCGGTGACCGGGCATGGGAGGGCCTTTTCCCAGGAAATGGCGGGAAGTGGGGGGGGGGGGTGCAGAGGAAGTAGACAGCATGGAAGGTGTGACAAGACCCCATAAAGAGGACCTGGACACTCTGGCTTCTGGTCAAATCAGGACAATTGGAGGGTTAAGCGGATGTGGCTAAGGCTGAGTCATCTAAGAGTAAACAGGAGGGCTACCTGTGGGAGGGGCCAATGGGGGGAACAAAGGGGAGGTGAGCAGGTGCAGGAGGAAAAAAAAAATGTCAGGAGAGGGCCAGGGAGAGGACTGACTCACTTCAGGGCAGGCGGGCCAGCAGAGGCCCCAAAGAAGGGGCGGTGGGAACTCTGGAATTTGAGACTCCAGGAAAGGAGGGAACAGTGTGAGGGGGCACAGGTGGAAGGGGGTAGGCGTGCAAGGAGAACCTCTTTGGGACCAGAAAGGCTTCACTCATACACACAACACCTTCCCACACTCACCACACTCCATCACTGATTTCCCGTTCATGGAGCCACCTGTCTACAATCCCCCAGATCTTTGCAAGTTCTGTGGACAATGCCCGCATCGTCCTGCAGATTGACAACGCCCGTCTTGCTGCTGACGACTTCAGAGTCAAGTAAGCCTGGGGGGTGCTAGGGAGCTGAGGGTGGAGCCAAGCACCATCTGTTCCTGGCTGGGTCGGTCAGGTGGGGGCTCACAGTGGGATCTTCAGCTCTGGTCAGAGCTGGGTGGATAAGAGTTAGGCTCCCTCAACTTATAAACTGATATAACCCAGTTTAAGAATATTGTCCCCCAAGTACTGAGAACGGTGCTCAGAGGATTACCACCTGATCCTGACTCCGGGTGCTGGTTTGCTGTGGCCGTGGGGGCGCTCTTAGGTGGCATGGGCTGAGAAGGTCCCAGGTCAGAGATGAGGTCCCTCTGATTGCCTCTACTCCCACAGGTATGAAACAGAGCTGGCCATGCGTCAGTCTGTGGAGAGTGACATCCATGGGCTCCGCAAGGTCATTGACGACACCAATGTCACTCGGCTGCAGCTGGAGACAGAGATTGAGGCTCTCAAGGAGGAGCTGCTCTTCATGAAGAAGAACCATGAGGAGGCAAGCAGGGGCCACTGGCCAGGCCAGGAACAAGGAGGCCAAACAAGTCTGGGTGGGGGGAATAGACGGGACAGGCCACCTGGAAGTAGCTTGTAGGGACACTTAGAACTACCAGACTGGGCTCTTCTTAACCAGACTGCTG
The DNA here is from genome assembly GCF_011800145.1 of Mirounga leonina. Lineage (NCBI taxonomy): Eukaryota > Metazoa > Chordata > Mammalia > Carnivora > Phocidae > Mirounga > Mirounga leonina. Next base: position 25,032,233 of record NW_023270314.1, on the reverse strand, counting down.
CCACACTCAGTGGGTCACCTGAATTACAGCGTGATGGGGTCAAGAGGACATGGGTGAGAAAGTGAGGAGAGGACAAAAGAGAAAAGCAGCTAGCACCACGTGTGAGGGCTGATGGAGGAGTGAGAGCAGGTGGAGCTGGAGGGCGGAGAGACGGAGGGACAGAGCGAAGTGAGGAGAGAGAAACCACCTGTGGGTGATAGGTTTGGGCAGGGAGTGGGTGACGTTTTATTCATCGGGAGTAGAAAACCCAGAACTGGCATTGCCCAGAGTATAAAACCTAGAGTCTTCTCCGTGGCTTTCTCCAGCTGATCCCCAGGCCTCCTGCGAGAGCCAGGTGCAGAGGAGGAGCTTTGTTGGAGCTCTGAGCCCGAGTCTCCCCTCACTCTGCTCCTCTCTCCCTTAGGAAGTAAAGGGTCTACAAAACCAAATTGCCAACTCTGGGTTGACCGTGGAGTTGGATGCCCCCAAATCTCAGGACCTCAGCAAGATTATGGCAAACATCCGGGCCCAGTATGACGAGCTGGCTCAGAAGAACCGAGAGGAGCTGGACAAGTACTGGTCCCAGCAGGTGCATGAGGGGAAGGGATGGGGGCCAGGCTAGGCACAGAGGCCTGAGGGGGTGGGAGGGAAGCCGACAGAGAAGGAGGGACCTGAGGACTATACCCGCCCTGCAGATTGAGGAGAGCACCTCAGTGGTCACCACACAGACCGCGGAGATAGGAGAGGCTGAGATGACCCTCACGGAGCTGAGACGTACGGCCCAGTCCTTAGAGATCAACCTGGACTCGATGAGAAACCTGGTAAGAGCCCTCACTTCACCTGCTCCAGCTACTCTTGGCCCTGAACTCTGTCAGCCTCAGACCCAATCCTGTCTCAGCCCAGATCCTACCCCTTCCATCCTAAGTCATGTGCTCAGAAAGAGTAGTTTCTCTTTGCATCACCCGGTGCTCCTACCCAAAACCTTAGTACCTGGCACACCCTAAGTTCTCCAAGAAGTTTCCAAGAGTGAAGGGATGAGCCATGATGGGATCTGGACTGCTCTGCTGAAACTGGCAGAGGCTCTCCCTCCACTCCATCTCGAGGCTCACCCGGTCCTCCCCGCCCCCCATCCCCCCACAGAAGGCCAGCTTGGAGAACAGCCTGAGGGAGGTCGAGACCCGCTACGCGATGCAGATGGAGCAGCTCAATGGGGTCCTGCTGCACCTGGAGTCAGAGCTGTCCCAGACCCGGGCCGAGGGGCAGCGCCAGGCCCAGGAGTACGAGGCCCTGCTCAATGTCAAGGTCAAGCTGGAGGCTGAGATCGCCACCTACCGTCGCCTGCTGGAAGACGGGGAGGACTTCAGGTAAGTGGGGCCCTCCTTCCACCCTCACAAGCCGGGGTGGAGATACACTTCTCCCCAAAGCCTCTTTGGTAAGCCCCACCATGTGCCGTTCATCGGGGTCCACAGAGCACTGGGATGGTGCTCTGTGCGGGTTCCTGCGTCTCCCAAGGGAGTAAGAGTGGCAGAGACTCCCCATCTAGAGAAGAGAAGAGAAGAGACTAAATCTTGCCCCAGCCATACTTAGAGCACACGTGGAGTTTGGCTCTGGGTTTCCCTTTTATGGAGGAAGTGGTCACAAGAATGTGGAGATAAAGGCAGGGATCAGGAGGGGGGTTTTGCCTTCCCTTTCCTTGACTCCCTGCTACTCTGCACAGCTGTTTATAACTGGGGCTTGGTCTTCTGTTAACAGTCTCAGTGAAGCCCTGGACAGCAGCAGCTCCATGCAGACCATCCAGAAGACCACCACCCGCAGGATGGTGGACGGCAAGGTGGTGTCTGAGACCAACGACACCAAAGTTCTGAGGCGTTGAGGCAGCAGAAGCAGGGTACCCTTTGGGGGGCAGGAGGCCAATAAAAAGTTCAGAGGTCACATCGTGTCTTCCTTGGCTGTTTCCATACTGTGTATAGATGCTCTGACCCAGGAGTCCTCCCTCTGATCAGGTAGAAATCAGCGCTGACCCCAGGGGTTTCGTATAGGGGGAGGGGAGGTTGGCCAGAGGGAAGGTCTGCGTTCTCTTCTGAGAACTCACCTTCTCAGAAAGAGGAGGGAACGGTTGATGAGAATTTGTCTTTTCGAATCAAAAAAGGGGTAAGAGTAACATGCACAAATTCCAAAAGGAAGAAGAGAATAAAATTAAATATTTCCCACCCACTCCAGAGGTAACCTCTGTAAAATAATTTCTTAAACTGGACATACACGAACACATTTCATTTTACTTTGTATCTGTACGGACACACTATTCTGCAGCTCGAGTTCTCAAACCCTTCTTTCTTTATCTCCCAGCATGCCCTGGACACCTTTCTCAATCACTATGCATACACCTACCTCGCTTTTTTCACCCAGTTGAACGAACGTGGAATCTCTTCTACCTCCATTTGGAATCCATATGCGTATTCCATTTTCCAGAAGGAAACTGTTAGTCCACTAGTGAGGGGAAAAGCACAGAATTGCAATGATTATGCACTCTGTCACCTCTCCTGTTTTGCTAACAATTTCAATGACTTTTTTCCTACCCATTGACCAGCCGAATGTCCAGATCACATACATTTTCTCTTTTTTTTTTTTTAAAGATTATTTATTTATTTATTTATTTGACAGAGAGAGAGATAGCGAGAGCAGGAACACAAGCAGGGGGAGAGGGAGAGTGAGAAGCAGGTTTCCTGCCGAGCAGGGAGCCCGATGTGGGACTCAATCCCAGGACCCTGGGATCATGACCTGAGCCGAAGGCAGACGCTTAACCAACTGAGCCACCCAGGCGCCCACATACATTTCTCTTAATCTGTAACAAAGAATAATTACCACACTCCAAATGCTTCCAAGAATCAGAAGCTTGATCTGTGTCATGTCCAGTCATGGTCACCAAACCAATTTGAGAAACGAGGTCTTTCTTGACCCTTGCCTTAGTAATTAGTCCTCCATCTAGTTTGAGTGACATCATACAAAATATGACATCATTTTACCTAAAACTTATTGCATCTCTATAGGAATGCCGTTGGGATCATTTTCAGAACGATCCCCAGAATGGTTTTCTCTCAGGTCTCAGCAACAGAAAACTTCTGTTTGGTAGTGAAGGGCTACTATATTTAATCTATACATCGTACATTCTTATTAACAGCTGCCAATACTACGGTGTGTAGAGTACAAATTTACCTAACCCAGATCTTTTCATGATGAACATCTTGGTTTCCAGTAGTTTGGTTTTTGCAAAAAAAAATTGTGATTAATGTTAACTCATATGCTATTAATATCTGTAACTAATATGCACTAATACGTGAGCAGATCTATAGAACAAATTCCTAGAAATGGTGTGCCGGGCAACCATATTAACAAATATTCAAGAAGGACTTACTTTATGCCAGGCCCTATGCTAGGGTGCTGAATATCTATGTGGTAGACAAAGTGGGTATTGCCCCTACCTCATCGAGCTCACAGCCTAATGGTCAAAAGTATGTGCATTTTTGGGGCACCTGACTGGCTCAGTCCATGGAGCATGCGATTCTTAATCTCAGGGCCATGAGTTCGAGGCCCACATCAGGTGTAGAGATTACCTAAAAAAGTAAAATCTAAGGAGAAAAAAAGTATGTATTTTTATCCATTTCTTCGAAAAAAAAAAAAACTTACTGAATACCTACTATGTACCAGCCACTCTTCCAGGCAAGAGAGATACACCAATGAACAAAAAAGACAAAATTGCTATCCTCACAGAGCTTATATTCTGGTGACAGGAGACAGATAAAGGAACATAACATAGCGTGCTAGCAGGTGACAAGTGTCCTGGGCCTGGGTAGAGCCTGCAAGGAAGGTCATAGCGGGGAGAAGTCAGGAAAGTGAAAAGGTGATGCATGAAGATCCCAGGATAGTGAATCTTCGATCAAAATGAAAAACAGTTTCATGCTTGCTTCGGCAGCACATATACTAAAATGAAAAACAGTTTTTACCTAAAATACAGCGTGTTTACTCTGCAATCTCTAAAACGATGGGGTCCTTGGTGGAGAAGAGCTAAAGACAGCACTACTTGAGGCACTTTGTCTGTGGGAGGCCCCGAGGACAGTGCCGGGACAGGCAGCCCTTGAAGCTGGTGGGGAGCCCCCTGGAAGGACAGGCCGGAAGTCTTCAGCACCACAGGGCCCTGCAGGCTGTGAAGGAAACAGAGCCAGGGCGGCTTCCTGAGCAAGTTACAAAGAAGTGACCTGGAGCTTCTGTGAGCAGGGACCCTGGCTGTCTCTGGGCTCCTGGGTGCTATTACTCAGAGGAAAACTTCCTAGCTGAAAGCAAGATGCCCCAGTGAGGGGCTTCCCACCCCTCTGAAGCCTACCTTCCCTGAATAACTGCAACAGTCACCTGTCCCACCTCTCGTTCCCATTGTCTCTACTTTTTCCACACCCTCCTCCCCTATCTATGTAGGTAGGAGTCTATAGGAGACAAAGCTTTGGGACCAAGTGGTTGAGTTTTACTTCCTGAGATCTGTTTTGTTTTGTTTTAACTTTTTTTTTTTTTAAGATTTTCTTTATTTATTTGAGAGAGAGAGATAGCAAGAGAGCATGAGCAGGGGCAAGGGAGAGGGAGAAGCAGGGAGCCCGATGCAGGGCTCCATCCCAGGACCCTGAGACCATGACCAGAACCAAAGTCAGACGCTTAACTGACTGAGCCACCCAGGCACTCCCTGAGATCTGTTTTAGGAAAGCGATCAGAGTGGTATTCTTGCCCGTGCACCCATTTTCCAAATGTGTAAATGTAATACTGAATGTGCTCTCTCAGACCACACAGAAGCCCCAGAGCCGATGAGGGTCCCACCCCCACCTCCGCAAAGACCTGCACGGCCCTGGCTGGCCCTCACTGTAATTTAGTCAGAAGGAATCCAGCCTTCCTAGGGCCCCTAAAACAGAGAGACTGGTGGCCAGACAGCCCGATGTGGGACTGCAAGCGACCGTTATGGGATGCGGACCTGCCTGAGGGTGAAACAGAAAGCCCCTGGCAGAACCGAAGCAGCGCTTGTGGCTGAGTCAAGCCGACCAGAGTAACCCAAGACCACGCACCTGATATGACTATCCGTCCCATCGGAAAATGTCTCACAGTTCCCAGGGTGCTAATGCATTTGATCCCCATTACAATCCTGTGAGCTATGCAGGGCAGAGGGTATTACTGGCCCTAGCTCAGAAAAGAAGGCGCTGAGGTTCCCAGAGATCATGTGACTTGTCTAAGACCACAGAGCTAGATCTTAAAGCACAAAACCACATCACCCAATTCCCAGTCCCAAGCTCTTTCTTCCGTGTATTAGAACTTAACCCAGGGGTTCTCAGCCCTGGCTGTGATTCCAATCACCAGCGGTATTTTACCAACAATACCAAGGCCCAGGTTCCATCTGCAAAGATTCCGATGCAGTTGTTCTGGGGTGAGGACCCAGGCCCCCCGGCAAGTGTTAACATTTGATTTTGGTGATTCCAATAGGCAGGCAAAGGGGAGACTCAGATCCCAGCTGTACCCGGAGTCAGCACCTTGGCTTTCCCTCCTGATACAGGGCATGCATGTGTCTATTTTAAATTGCACACTCCTGGAAAAGCTCAAGGCCTCTCAGGCAAAACTCCTCATATCCCACTCAGAAAGATGACCTCAGGGCGCCTGGGTGGCTCAGTTGGTTAAGCGACTGCCTTCGGCTCAGGTCATGATCCTGGAGTCCCGGGATCGAGTCCCGCATCGGGCTCCCTGCTCAGCGGGGTGTCTGCTTCTCCCTCTGACCCTCCCCCTTCTCATGCTCTCTCTCTCTCATTCTCTTTCTCAAATAAATAAATAAAATCTTAAAAAAAAAAAAAAGATGACCTCATGAGGGGCAGCTCATTTTGTCCCCTGAGTGCCAAAGGGGAAAATTAGCAATACGGAGTCATCTGTTTCATCTCATCCATTCCCTGTCTAGGCGCAATCCAGCCCAGATACTAAATTAATAAATGCTACTGGAAGGTGCAGAACTACATGTATCATATACTGACATTTGGGGTTTTTTTAAAGACAAAAACGACAGATGATAGATGATAGATAGATAGATAGATAGATAGATAGATAGATAGATAGATAAAATATATATATTCATATGTATATATCCTTGTATATGCAAAGCTCTCTGGAAGAATACACAAGACATTTAAATTAATTAAATTAATGATTGACTTTGAGAGAAATTAGTGTAAGGAGAAGCAAAGGTGGGAGGGAGATTAACTTTCCATTGTGTATCCTTTGTACCTTTTGAATCATATATTACTAATACAAATACCAAAAAATTTTCTTTGTTAACTTTTATAATGGTAGAGGAACGTACAGCTTTCCACAGAAGGAAATTTTGCACCCATCTTTGTTTCTGACTCACCCCATTCATTCAATCAGTCGTTCAATAAATATTTACTGAGTCCCTAGTATATGCCAAAACTGTTCTAGGAGCTAAGGATACAGTGGTGAACAAAACAGACAAATAATCCTTGGTCCTGCGGAGCTTATATTCTAGCAGATGGACACAGACAACAAATGATAAATGTAATAAGTAATTTATATTGTATATTAGGTAAGTATTATGGGAAAAAATAGAGCAAGATATGTGGAATCAGGAGTTAGAAGGTGGGGCACCTGGGTGGCTCAGTCGGTTGAGCATCTGCCTTTGGCTCAGGTCATGATCCCAGGGTCCTGGGATCAAGTCCCCTCATCAGGCTTCCTGCTCCGCGGGGAGTCTGCTTCCCCCTCTCCCTCTGCCTGCCGCTCCCCCTGCTTGTGCTCTCTCTCTCTGTCAAATAAATAAAATATTTTTTAAAAAGAAATGCTCTCAGGGGCGCCTGGGTGGCTCAGTCGTTAAGCGTCTGCCTTCGGCTCAGGTCATGATTCCAGGTCCTGGGATCGAGCCCCGCATCAGGCTCCCTGCTCGGCGGGAAGCCTGCTTCTCCCTCTCCCACTCCCCCTGCTTGTATTCCCTCTCTTGCTGTGTCTCTGTCAAATAAATAAATAAAATCTTTAAAAAAAATAAAATAAATAAAAGAAAAAAGAAAAAGAAAAAGAAATGCTCTCAGCTTATTTTAAAAATAAACAAACGAACAAACAAACAAAAGGAGTTAGAAGGTGTTATCAGTTTCTTATTATTGCTGTAACAAATAATTACAAATTTAGTGGCTTAAAACAATACACACTTATTATCTTACAGTTTGGGAGGTCAGAAGTCCTAAAATCAAGGTGTCAGCAGGACAGCGTGCCTTCCGGAAGCTCTACAGGGAGCTGATTTCCTTGCCTTTTCCAGCTTCTAGAGACCACCTGCATCCTCTGGCTTGTGGCCCTATCTGCAAAGCCAGCTGTGCATCTTCAACTCTCTTTCTTTCTCTGACTTCAACCACAAGTCTGATCTCTTTTTCCATGAGTTTGGCTTTGGGTTTTGGTTTATAAACGAGATCATACAGTATTTGTCTTTCTCTCTCTGATTTATTTCAATTAGCATAACGCTTTTAAGCTCCATCCACATTGTCACAAATGGTACGATTTCCTCAATCTTATGGCTGAATTATATTCCATTGCATATGCATGCCACAACTTCTTTAACCATTTATCCACGATGGACCCAGGTTATTTCTATGTCTTGGCCATTGTAAAGAATGCTGCTATGAACATGGGGGTGCAGATAGATTTTCGAGTTAGTGTTTTCATTTCCTTTGGCTATATTCCCAAAAGCAGAATTGCTGGATCCTATGGTAGTTTTGTTTTTAATTTTTTGAGGATCCTCCATATTATTTTCCATCGTGGCTGTACTTGGCTGGGTCTGAAGGCAGTGAGGTCTCAGTAACTACATGTAATGGCAAAACCGTAACTTATTTTACCACTTGGGGCCACCTGGAAGGACTGGCCTCTTGAAGGTAAATCTTGGGCAGACTACACACCTGTTAAGATAGACCATTACAGTGGGAAAAAGGAAATCAAGGGTTCTCTGGGGTGGTCTGGCCGCTTTGGCTACACTGGTGAGCTTAGAGAAGGGAAAGGAAAGCTCCAAGTTTTAAATTCTTGGCTCAACTCTGGAAAACAGTATGGAGGTTCCTCAAAAAGTTGGAAATAGAGCTACCATATGACCCAGCAATTGCACTACTGGGTATTTACCCCAAAGATACAAAGGTAGTGATGCATGTGCAGGGGCACATGCACCCCAACGTTTATAGCAGCAATGTCCAATGTCCACAATAGCCAAACTATTGATGAAATATGAAAGAGCTCAGATGTCCATCGACAGATGAATGGATAAAGAAGATGTGGTATATATATACAATGGAATATTATGCAGCCATCAAAAAAATGAAATTGTGCCATTTGCAATGACGTGAATGGAACTAGAGGGTATTATGCTAAGCTAAATAAGTCAATCAGAGAAAGACAATTATCATATGATCTCACTGATATATGGAATTTGAGAAACAAGGCAGAGGATCATAGGGGAAGAGAGGAAAAAATGAAACAAGATGAAACCAGAGAGGGAGACAAACCATAAGAGACTCTTAATCTCAGGAAACAAACTGAGGGTTGCTAGAGTGGAGGGAGGTGGGGGGGATGAGGTGGCTGGGTGATGGACATTGAGGAGGGTATGTGATGTGGTGAGCGCTGTGTATTGTGTAAGACTGATGAATCACAGACCTGTACCCCTGAAACAAATAATAGATCATATGGTAATAATAAAAAAAATATTCTTGGCTCAAGAGGACCAGGCTGCTTCTAAGACTTCCTAAATGAATCTCTCAACTCCTGTAGCCCCAGGGCTGATGGAGCCGAAGCCTGACACTGCAGGATAAGTTGGAATCACAACCAGGTCTTATATGAAAGCCAAGGCATTGAGGAGGAATCCTAAGAATGGGAAAAAGAAGTTTGGGATATACTTGAGGATGCTGAATGCCCAGACCATGCTAAACCTCACTGACTGGCAGAGGCAGCCCCTCCTTCTTTGTCTTCTTTGTCTAATGAGACTGGTTCTGTCTTCCTTGGAGACTCTGTAAGGGCTTCACCTGAGATAGTTAACATGTAATAAACGACTCAGTACAAAATCTGACCCTAGAGAAGACTCACAAGCCAAAAACAATTGTAAAGATTTTGTCAGTTTATATAGACACAAACTTGGGGAATTTGGGAGACACGGTTTTATTGGGCTGAATTTATTTATATGGGTTTACTTACATGGATTTGGAGAATTCAAACTCCAGTGTGCTGGCTCCAGCAGCCGGGAATGATTTTATCTCTTTCTTTAGTTGATTAGCTAAAACCTGATCTCAGGAGTGCCTTGGTGGTTCAGTCGGTTAAGTGTCTGCCTTTGGCTCAGGTCATGATCTCAGGGTCCTGGGATCAAGCCCCACAATGGGTTCCCTGCTCAGTGGGAAGCCGACTTCTCCCTCTCCCTCTGCCTGCCACTCCCCCTGCTTGTGCTCTCTTTCTCTCTGTCAAATAAGTAAATAAAATCTTTAAAAAATAAATTAAAAATAAAACCTGGTCTCAGAAGTAGCATACAATAAATGAAGCTGAGATACGAGAAGTCCTATTGCATAATTCAGAGGAAGGAATCTAAAGATGTAGCAAGAAAGGAATGCTGGAACGGATTTTATCGCGTACTATCTACTCACTCACCCCTGAATAATTCCCCCAAGAGGGCGTAGCGAATTCCCTTCACTGAGGCATTGGGAAATATACCATTAAGAGAAGCACAGCATTCTTAAAAAGTACTGTGCTAATTTTTCTCTGTATGCTGGGGGATGAAGATGGAAGGGCTGCTATGGAAATAGGCTTCCTGATTTTGATAGCAATGATGGGATCCCAGCATGGCAGAGGCCAGGTGGCAACAGTGGACCACCGGAAGCAAAGTGGGTATGGTTACCTTAAAAGGCAACAGGGTCAGAGCAATAATCAGAATGGTCTGACCCACAGGAATCTTTGGCAGTAATTACTGGATCATAGGGTTCTAGTTTTAAATTAAGTGGGCAGTCTATTAAAGTCCGCTCTTATTGCTTTACTGTAAATATGACTACTAGTGAGGTGCCTGGCTGGCTTAGTTGGTAGAGCATGCAACTCTTGATATTGGGGTCATGAGTTCAAGACCCACATTGGGAGTAGAGTTTACTAAGTAAATAAATGTGACTGCTAGAAAACATTTTAACCATTTACAAATCTATACAAAGAGTTACACTCAAAAACACTACCAACTAGGGGCTCCTGGATGGCTCCATCAGTTGAGCATCCGACTCTTGATTTTGACTCAGGTCATGATCTCAAGGTCATGAGATGGAGCCCTGCATTGGGCTCCATGCTCAGCACAAGTCTGCCTAGGATTCTTTCTCCTTCTCCCTCTGCCCCTCCCCCTGCTCATGCTATGTCTCTCTCTCAAATAAATAAATAAATCTTAAAGCAAAAAAAAAAAAAAAAAACCACTACCAGGGCGCCTGCGTGGTTCAGTCAGTTAAGCATCTGCCTTCGGCTCAGGTCATGATCCCAGGGTCCTGGGATCAAGTCCCGCATCAGGCTCCCCACTCATCAGGGAGTCTGTTTCTCCCTCTACCCTTCTCCCCTGCTCGTGATCGATTGCGCGCTCTCTCTCTCTCTCGGATAAATAAATAAAGTCTTTTAAAAAAAAGATTAAAAAAAAACACCACCAACTAAGCAAAATGTAGTTCTAAAAAAGTTTAAGCAATCCAAAAGAAGGCAGAAAAAAGAAATGAAAAACAGAGCAAATAGAGAAAAATAAAATAAAAAGGTAGACTTCAGCCCTAATATATCAATAATCACATTAAGTGGTATAAATATACCAATTAAAAGACAGATATTGGCAGAGTGGATTAAAAAACTATTTGCTATCTATAAGGAACTCATTTCAAATACAATGATATAAGTAAGTTGAAAGTTTCATATAATATTAGGGGCACCTGAGTGGCTAAGTCGGTTAAGTGGCTGCCTTCAGCTCAGGTCATGATCCCAGGGTCCTGGGATCGAGCCCCGCATCAGGCTCCCTGCTCAGCAGGAAGCCTGCTTCTCCCTCTCCTTCTGCCTGCCTCTCTGCCTACTTGTTCTCTCTCTCTATCTCTCTGTCAAATAAATAAATAAAATATTAGTTTAGAAAAGTTTCATATAATATGAAAACATCAATCAAGAGAAAGGAGAAGTGGCATATTAATATCAGATAACTTCAGAGCAAAGAAAATTGCCAGAGGTAGAAAGAGACATTATATAATGATAAAAAGCTAATCCACCAAGAAAACATAGCAATCCTAATGTGTATGCACCAAATAACAGAGCCTGAGAAATACGTAAAGTAAAAAAAAAAAAAAAAAAAACTGATTGAAGTGAAAGGAGACATAGACAAACCTACAGTTATAGTTGGAGACTTCAACATGTCTCTCTTAACAATTGATAAAACAACTACACAGAAAATCAGCAAAGATATAAAGGAAGTCAAAAACACCATTAACCAACAGGATCTATTGACATTTATAAAACAGTCTACCACCAACAGCAGAATACACATGTTTTTCAAATGCCCACTGAACTTACACCAAGACAGACCATATCCTGAGCCATAAAACAAACCTCAAAACACTGAAAAGAATTTAAATCATACAGAATGTGTTCTCTGACCACAATGGACCCAAACTAGAAATCAACAACAGAGAGAACAGGAAAATCTCCAAACACTTGGAAACTAAACAGTACACTTCTAACTAATCCATGGATCAAAGAAGAAATTGCAAAGGAAATTTAAAAATATATTAAACTGAATGAAAATTGGAATACAACATATCAAAAGTTGTGAGACACAGGTAAAGCAGTGTTGAGAGGGCAATCTAAGCTTATGTTAGAAAAGAGGTAGGGGTGCCTGGGTGGCTCAGTTGGTTGAGCATTGGACTCCTGGTTTCAGCTCAGGTCATGATCTCTGGGTTGTGGGATTGAGCCCTGCATCAGAGTCTGCACTCAGCACAGAGTCTACTTGAGATTCTCTCCCTCTCCCTCTGCTCCTCCCCATCCTGCCCCCATGCCCCCTCTCTGTCTAAAACAAATAAACAAATAAAATCTAAAAAAGAAAAGAAGTAAAGTCAACAAATTAATAACTCAGCTCCCACCTCAAGAACCTAGAAAAGAATAGCAAAATAAGCCCTAAGCAAGCAGAAGGAAGAAATAATAAAAATGAAATCAATAAAATTGAAAACAGAAAAACAACAGAGAAAAATCAATGAAACAAAGAACTATTTCTCTGAAAAGATGAAATTGACAAAACTCTAGCACGACTGACAAATTTAAAAAGAGAGAAGACAAAAATTACCAATTGGCAATGAAACGGGATTTTTTTATAGATATAAACAAAATTATCCTAAAATCTATATGGAAAGGCAAAAAAACTAGAATAGCTAAAACAATTACGATAAAGTGGGAAAAATCAGTCTACATGATTTGAAGACTTAATATACACCTATAGTAACCAAGACTGTATGGTATTGACAGAGGGATAGACACATAGATCAATGAAACACCATGGAGAACCCAGAAAGAGATCCATACAAATATGCCAAATTGATTTTTGACAAAGGCATAAAAACAATTCAATGGAGAAAACAGCCTTTTCAACAAGTGGTATCAAAGCAACTGGACATCCATGGACCAAAAAAAAAAAAAAAAATCTTGACCTAAGTCTCACACCTTACATAAAAATTAACTCAATATTGATCACAAACTTAAGTGTAAAACATAAAATTATAAAACTATAAGAAAAAAACATTTAAAAAAAAAAACAGAGAAATCTGAGATCTAGAGCTAGGCAGAGCTCTTAGACTTGACATCAACAGCAGATCCATAAAAACTGGTAAGCTGGAATTCTTCAAGATTAAAAACGTTTGTTCTGTGACAGAAACTGTTCAGAGGATGAAGACAGGCAACAGACTAGGAGGAAATATTTGAACACTACACATCTTACAACAATTAGTATCTAGAATATGTAAAGAATTCTCAGGGGCGCCTGGGTGGCTCAGTTGGTTGAGCCTCCGACTCTTGATTTTGGCTGGGGTCATGATCTCTGGGTCGTGGGATCAAGCCCCGTGTAGGGCTCCACACTGGGCTTGGAGCCTGCTTGGGAGGTTGCAGGTGCCCCGGGATTCACCCTGGGTTTTCCCAGGAGTCTCAGGACACGCTGGAAACCAGGAGACCCCTCAGCTAGAGGCGAGCGTGCTGGGGAAGCGGCGGCGGGAGGTTGGCAGCCCTGCCCTGGGGGCCAGACCCCAGCCACGCGAAGGGCGGCCGGCGCTGAACCCTCGCGGCTGGGGACACCCAGGCGCCCCCGGCCAGCACCCTGGGGTCGCGTGGAGGTGGGGGGACGGGTAGGGGGCGGCCGCGCCCCCCTGGGTCCACCGTGGGCCGCTTCCCAAAGGTGTGAGGACGCAGCGCGAGAGAAAGAAGGGCGCGGGCAGGAATGCGGCTTCCCCACGCGGCTTGCTCGGAAATGAGCCAAGGCGGCGGGCGGCGCAGAGCCAGAACGACAGGCCCTGCTCCACGGCCGGTTCTGTAGGAGAATTTTTGAGATCTGGGGTTCTGCTTCGCGCCCAACCCGGCTCTAGCTGGGCCAGCCTCGCCGCGCGCTCCCCGCGATCCCGGGCCTTGGCGCCTTCCCTGGGTTCCTCCCCACACCCTATCCGCTCCCACCTTGGCTGTGGCTTTAAGGGGAATCCTACCCCAACACAAAGCTTTTTCAGGTTCTTCCAGTTCTTTTCCGCCCCTCGGCCCCCGCCCACCCACCGAGGAATGCGGCCTTGGAAGAGGCCACGGATATGGTCAGTTTCAACGGGGAGGGCGAGGCAGGTGCCTAGGGCAGCGGGATGGCCAGAAGCCTGCTGAGGGAATAGGGAGGAAGATGGGCTCCGGACCTGGGAGTGGCCGAGGCCAGAGCCCCTGAGAGACAGACGTTGGGCTAGACTACCAGGGCTCAAATCCCTGGTGAGCCACTCACTAGCTGGGTGACTGTGGCCGGGTTCATTACCTGTCCAGGCTTAGTTTCCCTTGTCCTAAAATAGGGCTAAAATAGTGCCTGCTTCTTGGGGTTGTTGAGAGGATTAAATGAATTAACATATGCAAAGTTTTAGGATTCTGTCTAGCCCACAATAAGTGCTTCGTGGGGCTTGATGTTATCATAAGTAGTTGAGCACTCACCAGAATTCAGGTGTTCTCTTCCCAGGTTGCATAACTGCCCCTGTCCCTTCCCTCTCAGGAAGGCCTGCCATATAACCTCTGGAAGGTAATGCCCATTGGTCACCAGGAATGAGAAGGGCGCTTTGCAGACCGCCCCCGTCCCAAGCCAGTACCCTCATCCTGGCCCAGGTGCCTTTTCCCTCTCCCAACCCTGGGGAAAGCCTCAGTTCTCCTTGATGAAGGGAGCTAAGGAGAGAGATGCTCTGGCCTCCACTGGTCTGGATGGCCCATCAGAGTGGGAAAAGCTGGCAAGTTCTAAAATCTGAATCCAGTCCCAGCCCTGTCACTACCTCTGTGACCTCAGATCAGCCACTCTCTGGGCCTCAGTTTTTCATCAGTGACATAAAGACATACCTTGGGCGCCTGCGTGGCTCAGTTGGTTAAGCAACTGCCTTCAGCTCAGGTCATGATCCTGGAGTCCCAGGATCAAGTCCCACATCGGGCTCCCTGTTGAGCAGGGAGTCTGCTTCTCCCTCTGACCCTCCCCCCTCATGTGCTCTCTCTCAAATAAATAAATAAAATCTTAAAAAAAAAAAAAAAGACATTCCTTTCTTTCTTCTTCTTCTTCTTCTTTTTTTTTTAATGTGAGCTCTACACCCACTGTGGGACTTGAACTCACTACCCCGAGATCCAGAATTGTATGCTCTACCAACTGAGCCTGCCAGGTGCCCCAAGACATTCCTTTCTTGAGCCCACATTTACTAGATGAGAGACACTGGCCTGGCCTGCTCTGACTGTTTGAAGGGTGGTTGTGAAGATCACCCAGAATAATGTGGGTGGAGGTGAGTCATGGAATTCCATCCAGTTCCATACATTCTACAATCCTCACATTATAGGAGGCCTTCCAAATCACCTTGTGCTTTTCTTCCCACTCCCCCCACCTACCCACCCGTGTCAGCTCCAGGATGTTATGGATTTCTGTCTGCTTCATCTTCAGTTGTAACCCCAGCACCTAGCACAGTGCATATAATAGGTGGTCAATAAACAGGTGTTGAATGAATGAATAAACGATTCAAATTTGGCCTCTCAAAGTAGAAATCCTCTTTCTGGCCTTCCCAACTTTTTCTGTGTGAAGATTTTAAAACAGCACAGCCCCCTTGGGCATGTTAATTATTAGAACATTATCACTCCTTCTACTGGGCTGAAATCTGCCTCCTAACCTTCTAGACCAACTCTGCCCACTAGAGATACACAGAACTCCCTCTTTCGTAAGATTTCATGTGTGAGTGAGTACTCTTCTCCTAACCTGGGCAGAGGGAGTCCCGAGCACTGTGTAAGGATGAGCTCCACTGCTGGCCTCGACCCCACCTGCCCAGGGATGAGCTGGGAAAGCAGTCCTCTAGTTAGGAACATCTCAAGGACTTAGAATTTCAGTGATCCTCGGGTCTTGGGATGGTGTCTCTACCAAAGGCCCTGATCAGAACATGGTGAAGTGGCTGGTGCTACAGCCAGAGTAGTTTATAGTAAACTGGGGATTTGAAGGCATTGCAATGCCGTGGGCTCAAAACCCGCAGAGTTCTCCACCCCCTCCCACCCCAGGCAGCAGGGTTGACCTGCCAAATTGGCTGACCTTTCTCCATCACTCACCCCCTTGAGAGATCTGAAGCCATTCATTTACACCGAGGAGCTGCCCCCAGGCCCTTCCCACACATGCCTGTGTTTGAGTCCCGCTTTGTATCCACTGCTAGAGCTAATGATTTACACTCAAGGCCAGATGAAAAGGCTGGCAGCGGAGGCCAAAAGAGGGCAGGAAGGCAGAAGCTTTAAAGTAACCCATGTTTGAGGAGTGAATTCCAGCTCTTTGTGGCCCCTGGCTCCCACCCCAAGTTAGTTCCCTTTGCCAGACTTACACTCTCCCTTTCCTTCTTCTCCCCACCACCCCCGCGGTCTCTTCCAGGACACCCTCCCCACCTGCATCACTCTGCTCTGCCCCCATCACCCTGCCCCGCCCCCACTGACGTCAAAGCAGTGTTTTTCAAATTGCAGGGTATGAACATGGAGAGTTGATTAACCAGCATATTTGTAATAAAATGAATAGGATAGGGTAGAATAAACTAGATCAACATGCATACCACGTGGTAAGGTAAGGGAGAATACTGCTATACTATTTCCTGAAACTTGTGGGACACGCCCCACCCCCGCACCAGAGCACTTGGTTCTTTCATCTTGAAGGTCTAGTGTGGGTCTGGGTATATATGATCCATCAGCCCTACCCATTCCTCTTCTCCTTCTCCTGTCTCTAGGCACCATCCAATGATGGAACTTTCTGCAGTAATGAAAATATCTGTGTTGTCTAATATGGTAGCTACTAACTACATGGGGCTATTGAGCACTTGAAATATGGTTAGTGTGACTGAGGAAATTATTTTTTATTATATTTAATTTCAATTAATGTAAATAGCCACAGTAGAGACTAGTGGCTAAGGGCTACAGATTACCATATTGCACGGTGCCATTCCGACTGTAAGCTCCCCGTGGGCAAAGACTAGGCTGCTTTGGGGCGCCTGGGTGGCTCAGTTGGTTAAGCGACTGCCTTCGGCTCAGGTCATGATCCCGGGGTCCTGGGATCGAGTCCCACATCGGGCTCCCGGCTCAGCGGGAAGCCTGCTTCTCCCTCTCCCACTCCCCCTGCTTGTGTTCCTGCTCTCGCTGTCTCTGTCTCTGTCAAATAAATAAATAAAATCTTTAAAAAAAAAAAAAAAAGACTAGGCTGCTTTGTTCACCTTTGTACTCCTGGGACTTAGCACAGCTCTAACATAGGTTAAGTCACCGATAAATGGCGGGGAGGGGGTGACAGGGGGAGGCAAAAAAAAAAAAAGTAGCCCCAACCTATAGCATTTTCCCATTCCCATAGTGTAAATACTCCCACGGTGGTCAATTTCAAGCTACTAGGGGTTTAATTCTGGCAAGCAAAATTTCTGAAGTTAGCGATCAGCTCTCATTAGCTTTTTTTTTTTAAAGATTTTATTTATTTATTTGACAGAGAGAGAGAGAGAACAAGTATGCAGAGAGGCAGGCAGAGGGAGAGGGAGAAGCAGGCTTCCAGCTGAGCAGGGAGCCCGATGCGGGGCTCGATCCCAGGACCCTGGGATCATGACCCGAGCCGAAGGCAGACGCTTCACCAACTGAGCCACCCAGGCACCCCTCTCATTAGCTTTTGAATGAACAACTAAAGGAACAAATAAGCTACCAGGATGGAACTCCGCAGGCAGAACACCCAAGGGAAGGAGGAAAAAGGTGAGTCGAGGGACATCTGAAGCTGTCATTGGCCATCCTTCTCCCTCTGTAGCTCTTCTTTGTACCGAGAAACAGAACACAGTGGGAGGATGGCTGAACTTCCTCGTTTCTGTGGCCCCCCTCCACCAACCCCCCCAACTTTAAGAAACCCCAAGGGCTTTCCAGCAGGCCTAAATCATTCTAGCCAGAGGAAAATCTTATCGGCTACAAAAGCTATTGAATGAATATACAAGCATGTGGAATGAACCCAGTGCAATGGCTATTGCGGGTG
Source organism: Mirounga leonina (assembly GCF_011800145.1). NCBI lineage: Eukaryota > Metazoa > Chordata > Mammalia > Carnivora > Phocidae > Mirounga > Mirounga leonina. Next base: position 25,014,469 of record NW_023270314.1, on the reverse strand, counting down.
GCTGCTTCCAGTTTTCCCTGATACAGAAATTACAGTCCCCTTCAGTCACTGAAATGGCCTCTGTAATGGGAAAGTGCTAAAACTGTAAATCTTGCTGTCATTTTGGAATGCTTAGTGCAAATGTTTATGGGCCCACGGCACCATTTTCCCCCTCTTCTTTGAAGGGCTTTTACAGTCCTCCCCTGGGGTCACTCCTGCATTCCACACGTGTTCAGGGAAGGAGGGGCAGGTGCCCACTTTGGGGATAGCTTGGACCTAGGTGCAGACCCTTGGTCTTAATCCCTAAATGATTCAGAACACCAAGCATTCAAATAAAAATTCAAGTAACAAAACGGAAGACAAGGATACGAGAAAGCTCAGGAGGTGAATTCAGAGCCAAGGAATGGCAGGGCAGTAAATGCTAGGCGTTCTAAGAAAGGATGGTGATCATGACTCATGGCAGAAGTAGAACTCAGGGATGCTAGGATTTGTGCCGTGGGAGAGGCGTGCATTCCAGATGAGAGAATAAAGAGAATGTAGCCCCGGAGGCTCAACTGCTCGCCTAGCACATAGAAGGCACTCAATAAACACATGTTCCTAGGGTTCCAGAAAATCTGAGTCTGCTCTTGGCTGTAGCAGTAGCAAGTGCGCATGTGCGGGCGAATGCCAAGCCTCACGCAGTACATCACCAGGGAGATAACCTTGAGCTGGCAGGAGTAACATAGGCACACAGGGAACCGAGCTGAGCCAAAAGTTCAGGACAAAAGGGTCTTGTCCCTGCAGCTACTCTCCAGGATTGCAACACTCCCAGGGCTGCCCCAAGGCCCCAGGCCTAAATAAGGAAGTCACCTCTTACCTGCAGAACATGGCTCTGCCCAGCCCAGGTCTCAAAGGCCTGCTGCCCACCGTGATGTTGCCTTGAGCCCTATCTGGCGCCGGGCCCAGCCACACTCTGCTCCTCAGACCTATCAAATCCTTCTGTTGGCAGGGCAAAGGGTATCTGGATGGTCACAACCCTGGTCTAATCAAAGCCTTCCTGGGGTCCCCTGGAGCTCTGTCATGTGCCCCCACTTCCAGGCTTCTGTCATCCCATCCAGCCCTTCTCAGCAAGTCTTCCAACTTACTCACACTCCCACCAAGTCACACAATCACCCTTCAAAGGCAGTATCTTATTGTTCAACTCCTACCCCAACAATTCCAAATTCCAGAAGCTCTGGAGACCAAAAGTTCTTTGTAACTCACTTGCATGTAAAACCTGACATGGGCTATTTATAATTTTTACATCTCCAATTCAGTGTGACTATTCCTAAGTTTTGCTGTAGAAATAAATGTTGATGTGTCTGCGTCCATAATTCCAGGGGCCACCTCATACCCCACTGTGGTTTTCCTTATACTTTACCTGCACTACATTTCTTTTCTAAACTCTGAAAATCAGAAAAAAAGAGTCATCTGGACACAAGGGTTTTCGGTTCAAGGATTGGGCACGAGCAGCAGAAGTCCAGGCTTTGAAGCTGGTAGGGAAATGATTTTGAGCCTGCATGCCTGCTCCTTAGGGCTGATGGCGGGGAGGAGTCCTAGGAAGATAAGGTGGGGGGGGGGGGATTTCAACAGCTCAGGCAGTGACAACTTACCAATAGGGACACCAGTGCAGTAAGGACCCAAGGCTGTAAGGACACAGCAGGTCATAGGCATACCTGTGGCCTGGGAGCCAAAGCTTGAGACACAGGTCACCTGGGTTTCGTCTTCATTGAAATGAACACACCTCAGAGCCCTGGGCGGGGAGGAAAGGCATGCAGCTCACTGAAGGAACTCGGTGGGTATCAGCTACTGGGATCCTGTAAGCTGAACCTCAAGAGAGGCCCCATGTTTGCAGACCCCTTGCCGGCTTACCAGATGGGGCCATCTAATTCCATGCTTGCGGCAGGTCTGAAGACAGTGGGGCAGGAACTCAAGTCCCAGTCCTCAAGGAGGCATGGGGACCCCGGACCCTGGATATAGAGAAAAAACATCCTCTGGGGCACCCGGATGTGATGCACATTGCCCATTAAGGGAAGGGAACTTATAGTCATCTATGCACATAATACACAAAATGCAAATTATACACCAAAGAACAGAATATAATCAGTGGGGGCTTAGTTGTGACAAGGGCTGGCAGGGGTTTAGGGGACAGTCCATGTCCTCACCACCTCTCCAGTTGGGCATTTCTGCCCCTGTTCTCTCTGTCTCTCTATCTCTGTCTCTGTCTCTCTCTCTCACACACACACACAACACGCATACCTCTCTCCTCCCTCTGACCCATCATACCAGCCTCTCTCCCCACCATCCCCGCCCCACCCAGGAGGAGATGCAGCTGCTGCCCTTGAGGAGTGTAAAGTGTGGCCAGGCAAACCGGACTAACCCATCCACAGGAAGCCACAGGGGACCAAGGTCCAGCAGAGTCTGCCCTGTTTTGTCACCAGAAAGGAGAGCTGCACCAAGAAATACAGAGAAGGAGGGCATGCAGGGGAAGGGGTGGGGGGCTTCCTGGAGGTGGTGGGCATCTTGCTGATAGCTAAGGATGAGTGGAATGTAGGTGGGCAGAGGATGGGGGCAGGGAGTGGTGATGGGAGCACCATAAGTCAGGGCTTGGAGAGTCACTTGCCTGGATCCACAGAGAAATCCCCTTCCAGAAGTAAAGCAGGGGCCATTTTTGGAGAGGACCTAGGGATCATGGAGGGGGGGACATCGATTTAATAATATGAAAATACCTCCTCTTCCTTGACATTTGGAAGCATGCTAGTTATAGGGATAGAGATAGAGATAGAGAGATAGAGATATATGGAGGCATCTCTGGTTCCAGAGCCATAGAGGGGCCAAATTACACCCCTGCCCAAGGACAGAAGGGTCTGCAGACAGCACCCCTGCACGAAGCTCAGAGCTGAGTCTGGCATCCCCCATCTTTCCAGCCCTGTCCTGAAGGAGAAATGGATAGGTAGGGGTGGGGGGAGGGGAACCAGGAGATGAAGAAAGGCAAGCGGCCTGCCTTGGGACAAAGAGAAGGATGAATCCCTTCCTGTGAGAGCAGCTCTAAACTGCACAGTCCCCGATTCCCAGAGACAGAAGCCGAAGAGTCCAGCCAATGCCCCTACAGGAACAATCCTGGAGACGTCACTGCCTCCATCCCCCTGTCTCTGAGACATTCTCCGAGACCCCAGGACTCAGTGTGGCTTGGCATTCCAGTGGACTCTTCCCAAGACCTGACCCCTGAGGGAGGAGGAGAGGGTAGGAAAAGTGGGGGTCAGTGAAGCCTGGGTTTGGGGATCACAAGGAGAGGGAGGGGATACTCTGGGGCACCTCTGTAGATGGACTGAGCCTCTGCAGTGTCCCCAGGGACCCAGTGAGCTGGTTCCAAACCATCCCCTTTGCTCTTGAGGCTGAGGTGAGAGGTCAGGTGCATACAGTTACCCGAACCCTTCCCTGGGTGATGCCAGACACTCTGGCCCAGAACAGTTCATCCTGTCCTGTGCTACCCGAAAGGCAGGAAAGGCTTTGAGGTCCAAGCTTTACTGTGGACAGAACCCCTGGCCAAGTGTGGACCCAATGTCTGCGAGTCCCCACACTGAGGTTCCCTCAGTCCCACAGATTCCAGATCTTCGCTCCAGGGACTCCTGGGCTGGCTGAGCCAACAGCACCAGCTGAGGGGGGATCTGTGGGGGAGATAAGAGAGCATGGGACCCTTGCCTCTCTGCCCTGAACAACAGTCCCCACGTTGCTTCCAGAATTATCTTTAAATCTGCGTCTGCCCCCTCATCACCAATCCCTCCCCCAATGGTAAACACCTTTAATGGCTTCCCATTGTTTCAGGTATAAAACCCAGCCTCCTTATCCCTGCATTCCATCTCTCCCACCACCCCCATAGTTGTCCCGATCTTTAACTCTCCAGTCTCCTCCTTCTCTAAACCCTCTGCTCCAGCTGAGCTGATCCGAAGCCATGCTTCCGATGCTGCCTCCTGCGCCGGCCTCTCTCTCCTGCACGCCACGCTTCCCTCAACCAGGCAACCACACCTCCTCCCTGAAGCCTTCCCCGGAACTGTGGCTGCAGGCGCTCTCTCTCCTCCTCTGGGCACCTCTTATTAGCACCGCCCGCCCAGGCTGTTCTTCCAGTACTTTGGCTGCCCAGTGCCATGTGCTGGCTGGTATTAATTAATTATCGAATGGATGTCGGATTGGCCCAGTGATGGCGCCGGTTCTACCGTCCCGGAAGAGACAGGGAAGAGAGGCCCATAGCAGGGGTCAAAAAGCCACAGCACAAACCCGAGAGATATCCATATATTGATTAAAATCGGAGGTCCCCCTCCAGGTCCAGAAGCACAGGCCCTGCCTGAGACTACGCAGCCACCAGGGATACAAAAAGACCCAAATAGGGAGACAAAGGCTGGGTAGGGGGTGTGGAAAGAACTTGGGAGGCAGACTCCTTCCCCCCACCCCGCAGAGGATGACCTGCAGTAACTAGGGGGGTGGGGGAGCAAAACTAGCTCCTGGGAAAGAATGTGGTATTCATCCTAGAAGAAAGAAAATGGAAGCTTCCTGGAGAGGAGAGGAGCCTGGTCTTATCTCGTGTTTACATTCCAGAGGGTCCCTGTTGCTTCTCCTCAGCTTAATTAAAAAATACCTGAGGATCCCTGTGTACTGGGAGAGAGGAATTCAGGTGCCTCCCCTGCCCCCCACCCCCATCCTACCGCTCCCCTCACCTCTGACCTCCCGGCTTGCTGTGTGGAAGGACTGATGGGAGCAGGGTTCTGTCTCCATTTCTGTTTCTTCTTCTACACTGGGCTGATCCTAGAAGCTAGATTCCTTGGGTGATAATGCAGAGTCTGGGAACTGTCAGGACTCCAGTCCTGCAAGGGAAAAAAAAATCAGAACTAGCGGCCGAAATAGCCAGTTCTCTCAGTTGTCCTGCCATCACCCCCAGCACCCTCGCCACCAGGATGTCCGGGGTGCTGACACTGCACGCATTCATCCATTCAACTGTCCGTTCAGAATCACGTCTGAGGACCTGCTATCTACGTGCCAGACACAGTGCTGGCCGACAGACACTTCTGTGGGAATCCGTGTCCTCAATAATAGATGATAGAAGCTATCACCCAGCCATAAAACATGCCGTGCGTGGCAGGGAGACAAAGTTGTCTGGTAGGACTAGAGAAAGGTCCCAGAAGCAGTGACATCCAAGCTGGTTCTGGAGGATCATACGAGGTGAGCTTGTGATAAGCCAGGGGAGGCACCGATTGTAGGCAGAGGGAAAAGCAGGAGCAGAAGTCTGGACCCCATCCCTTCCCGCACACCTCAACTGACCTTCTCTCTGCTGCATCAGCTTTCTCTCTCACTCTGCTAGATCCTTCCCATTAGCATTCCAACATGTTCTAGTGTTGCCCACCTTCAAACAGACCCCCTGGGGCGCCTGGGTGGCTCAGTCAGTGAAGCATCTGTCTTCGGCTCAGGTTATGATGCCAGGGTCCTGGGATCGAGTCCCCCTGCAGGCTCCCTGGGCCAGGGTGTTCCTCAGGGCCAGGTCCCAGACCCTCTTCTCCTGCTGCTATGTACTATTCCCTTGAGTAATCTCATCCACTGCCATGGCTTCCATAGCACCTTCTATATAGCAAAGGCTTCCAAATTTTAGATGTCCAGTCCAGATCTTTCTTCTGAGCGCCTAAACAGTCTGCGGAACTTTCTACTTAATGCTTGTTTTGGATGTCTCGGCATCTCAGATTTAACCCATTCAAAACGGAAAACTGAAATGACTGCTCTTAGCCGCCCACCAACTCCTTAATTACTGCTCATCTTAGTAAATGACACACCATCCATCTGCTTGTTCATGCCAGAAACCAGGGAATCCTATTTGACCGCTTGTTCTCTCTTACCCCACCCCTCCTGCATCTAATAAATTACTAAGTCTACTCCCAAAATATAGAACTTCTCCCCTTCTCCCCATCTACACACCATGCACAGGCTGCAGTCATCATTCCTCTGTCCTGTTAGCACCTCCCTGTTAGAAAGTCTTCTCTTGGCCACATGAGACTTTCTCCCACACCATCCTGTGAGGTCTTCTTTAAAAATCAATCTCATCGGGTGCCTGGGTGGCTCAGTCGTTAAGCGTCTGCCTTCAGCTCAGGTCATGATCCCAGGGTCCCGGGATCGAGTCCCACACTGGGCTCCCTGCTCAGCAGGAAGCCTGCTTCTCCCTCTCCCCCTCCCCCTGCTTGTGTTCCTGCTCTCGCTATCTCTCTCTCTGTCAAATAAATAAATAAAATCTTTAAAAAAAAGAAAATCAATCTCATCATGTCCCTTGCCTGCTTAGAATCCTCCAGTGGTCTCGCAATGTCCAAACTCCACAGTCAGTCCCCCGCCTCTCTCCAGTCGCATCTTTGCCAGTCTCCCCCTTGTTGACCAGCCTTCAGCCACACTAGGGCTTTACTTGGTTCTTCCAACCAGCCCCATTTCTCCAGCCCAAGGACCTGGGAGCATGGTCCTCTCTGCCAATCACACTTGACACATCCACTCCATGCACATACATTGCCCCTCATCTAGCTCCTTCCCACCTCATCCTCAGGAATCTTTCCCTTACCTGCCCAAGATCTGGCTAAATGCTCTGGTATCCAGAGAGTGCTCAGTGAATATGGGGAAGGAAGGGATGACACAGGGAGGGAAGGAAAAAGCATGGTGGGTGGGTGAGGCTCAGAGCAAGGGGGTGTCCTGTGGGAGCGGGGGAGGGCTGACAGAGGAGCTTGGAGAGGTGCCTTGAGCTGTCCCTTGGAGCGTTTAGTTCCAAGATCCACACCTGATTGAGTTATTCTGTTTCGTTCCTGGCACTTCATTATCATACTGATCAATTTTATTGAATGGCAGCTGAGGGCATTGTAGACCGGTGACTAGGTGACTTAAGATGACCCTGCGGAAGCTGCCTCTTAACCTTCCTCTGCCCCCTTGGTGGCCTTCCAGTCGCAGCTGACTATTCTAGCCTAACCCGGGACTGCTAGGCTGTGCTCTGATCTTCTGTCTTGTAGCACCACCATTTGGCCAAAACTGCTAATAATCGGCTTCTCCACCTGCATTCACCAATTTCATAGCATGGCCTTTTGGAGTGCCCGCAAGCAACATCAAAGGACAAAGTCCCATCCAGAGTTCATCCGTGCTTGCGGTTTATTCTGGAGGGCCATCTGGACGTGTGGGTAGAGTGGCAAATGACCATGGTCCATCAGTCAAGGAGCCAACAAGATGAATATCAGGCATGAGGCCCCCACCTCTGCCATCTCCCTGTGCCTGAGCCATCCCCGGTTTCCTGCCCTGCCCCCACCTGCCCTTCCCCCAAAACCCCTCTCACCCTCCTTCTCCTGGCATGGAGAGTCTGGGGCCTCCCAATGGATGCTTTTCCAGATTAGCTGAGTCCTATTAACACAGTCTTTTTTTCCTCCCTATTAACACAGTCTTTGATCTCTGTCCATCTAACTGTCACCACACTTTAAAAATAAATGTCGTTTTTCCTCATTATAAAAGCAGAACATATTCACTGTGGAAAATCAGAAAACACAGATGAGCAGAAATAAGAAAACTTTAAAACCCCCCAAATACCACCTAGAGATAATCACTGTTAATACCTTGATGCGCATCCTTCAGGATCTTTTAACGGGCACTTGCTTTCATTTCACAAAAGTGAGATTGCATTGTACCCGCTGTTTTATTTCCTCTTTACACACAACATATATAAAGGGCATTTCTGTCCTTGTCAATTAATACTCATCTACATAGATTCTAACAATATTAGTTTTGAGGATTGAATAGTATTCTCTCAGGGGATGGATATAGGATGATTTATTTAACCAAGCCCCCTCTAGCTTTAGATATTTACATTGCTTTTAGTTGTCTGCTACCATAAACTGAACTGCAGCAAACATCTCTCTGGCTATTTTTTTTTTAAGATTTTATTTATTTATTTGAGAGAGAGAGAGAGGAAGAGCGGGGGGAGGGGCAAAGGGAGAGGGAGAAGCAGACTCCCCGCTGAGCGGGAACCATATGCGGGACTCGATCCCAGGACCCTGAGATTATGACCTGAGCCGAAGTCAGAGGCTTAACTGACTGAGCCACCCAGGCTGCCCTCCCCTCTGGCTATTTTAAAGGTAATAATTCATTGTAAGAGTTTCCTCGGTGGCATACTTACCCTGTTAAACCATGAGGACCCCAGAGATGGAGCTAGACCACACCTCTTTCCCTCAAGCAGAGCCACACTGCTGTCACTACAGTCTGTCCCCTTCTCTCCTCCTGCAAGCCCAGGGGCCACCAAACTCATTTCTCATCTGAACCCAGCCACCTGAGCTCTCACCTCCTCCAGGGCTCCCATGTTCCTTACTCTCTTCTCACCTAAGACAAAAATCAGTATCCATGTATGACTTCACCTAGAAGTGAGGTGGTATTTTTACCCTGCTGGGTTTTTTTTTGGGGGGGGGTTGTTTGTTTGTTTTTAATTTTACTTTACTATGTTATGTCAATCACCATACATCGCATCATCAGTCCCTGATACAGTGTTCCATGATTCATTGCCCAAGCACAACACCCAGTGCTCCATTCAATATGCATCCCCCCCAATACCAATCCCCAGGCTAACCCATCCCCCCAACCCCCTCCCCTCTAGAACCCTCAGTTTGTTTCTCAGAGTCCATAGTCTCTCATGGTTCGTCCCCCTCCGATTTCCCCCCCTTCATTTTTCCCTTCCTACTATCTTCTTTTTTTTTTTTCTTAACATATATTGCATTATTTGTTTCAGAGGTACAGATCTGAGGTTCAACAGTCTTGCACAATTCACAGTGCTTACCAGAGCACATACCCTCCCCAGTGTCTATCACCCATTCACCCCATCCCTCCCACCCCACCCCCCCACTCCAGCAACCCTCAGTTTGTTTCCTGAGATTAAGAATTCCTCATATCAGTGAGGTCATATGATACATGTCTTTCTCTGTTTGACTTATTTCGCTCAGCATAACACCCTCCAGTTCCATCCACGTCGTTGCAAATGGCAAGATCTCATTCATTTTGATGGCTGCATAATATTCCATTGTATATATATATACCACTTCTTCTTTATCCATTCATCTGTCAATGGACATCTTGGCTCTTTCCATAGTTTGGTTATTGTGGACATTGCTGCTATAAACATCGGGGTGCACATAACCCTCTGAATCCCTCCATTTGTATCTTTGGGGTAAATACCCAGTAGAGCAATTGCTGGGTCGTACGGTAGCTCTGTTTTTTAACTTTTTAAGGAACCTCGATACTGTTTTCCAGAGTGGCTGCACCAGCTTGCATTCCCACCAACAGTGTAGGAGGGTTCCCCTTTCTCCGCATCCCCGCCAACATCTGTCGTTTCCTGACTTGTTAATTTTAGCCATTCTGACTGGTGTGAGGTGGTATCTCATTGATGCTGAGCGATGTTGGGCACTTTTTCATGTGTCTGTTGGCCTTGGATGTCTTCTTTGGAAAAATGTCTGTTCATGTCTTCTGCCCATTTCTTGATTGGATTATTTGTTCTTTGGGTGTTGAATTTGATAAGTTCTTCATAGATTTTGGAGACTAGCCCTTTATCTGATATGTCATTTGCAAATATCTTCTCCCATTCTGTCAGTTGTCTTCTGGTTTTGTTGACTGTTTCCTTTGTTGTGCAAAAGCTTTTTATCTTGGGCACCTGTGTGGCTCAGTCGGTTAAGCAACTGCCTTCGGCTCAGGTCATGATCCCAGGGTCCTGGGATCGAGTCCCACATCGGGGTCCCTGCTCAGCAGGGAGTCTGCTTCTCCCTCTGCCCCTCACCCTGTTCTCATGCTCTCTCTCACTCTCTCTCTCTCAAATAAATAAAATCTTTAAAAAAAAAAAAAAAAGCTTTTTTCTCTTGATGAAGTCCCAGTAGTTCATTTTTGCCCTTGCTTCCCTTGCCTTTGGCGGTGTTTTTAGGAAGAAGTTGCTGAGGCTGAGGTCAAAGAGGTTGCTGCCTGTGTTCTCCTCTAGGATTTTGATGGACTTCTGTCTCACATTTAGGTCTTTCATCCATTTTGAGTCTATTTTTGTGTGGTGTAAAGAAATGGTCCAGTTTCATTCTTCTGCATGTGGCTGTCCAATTTTCCCAACACCATTTGTTGAAAAGACTGTCTTTTTTCCATTAGACATTCTTTCCTGCTTTTGTTGAAGATTAGTTGACCATAGAGTTGAGGGTCCATTTCTGGGCTCTCTATTCTGTTCCATTGATCTACGTGTCTGTTTTTGTGCCAGTACCATACTGTCTTGATGATGACAGCTTTGTAATAGAGCTGGAAGTCTGGCAATGTGATGCCTCCAGCTTTGGTTTTCTTTTTCAACATTCCTCCCTCTGGCTATTTGGGGTCTTTTCTGGTTCCATACAAATTTTAGGATTATTTGTTCCATTTCTTTGAAAAAAGTGGGTGGTATTTTTTTTTTCATAATACCATCGATACCTACAGATCTCTACTTTAATGAGAAGTTGTTTCTGAACTGTGTGATCAATCGGTTAATGAGAATTAATCAACTCTCTTGGTAGTTACCCCAGTCAGTGTATTAAAGCCAGCTCTCCCAAGCAGATGTCCTAAGTCATTGACAGCAGTGAAAGGGGAAATGTGTGGAGAAAATCCTCCTTCCCTTTCTGTTTCTGCTAACTGTAATGAACACCGAAGTTCACAGAGTGTGTCACCTGCAAATATTGCACTGATAATTACTCCAACTGGTTTTAAAACGTAATGAATCTGTTCAAGCGCTCTAGAAAGTCATTCACCCAGTGTAAACTTAAACTGCTAACCACCAGGTCAAATGTATTCTCTCTGAAGGGAAGGAACTCTTCATCAGCTAAAACACTGACAGTAGGAATTTCCATTTCTAAGATATTTTTCAAAGCATTTTCTGCAATGTCCACTTGGAAAAACTTTCCAACAGTTTCCTTATTCAAATGTTGTGTTATGTAACCTCTTCCACAACCAATATCCAAAGCAAGGGAAAAATTTCTGGCTATGTCATACACACGGTCTGCAATCCGACTTTCAACCTCCTCCTTCAGGTAGCCAAACTTCATCGGCTCAGGCTGCCGGGCCGCCCAGTTTTTCTGTTTCCTCTTCAAATCCCGGTGGAAGATATTTAGGGCTCTGGGCGAGGTGCTGCCGGGGGGAGAGACGCCAGAGGCGACCTTCCTGAAGTGGAGATTCTTTGCTGGGACCCCCGCCGCAGGAGGCCACCGCCACAAGAGCCAGAGACCGCCCAACAGCAGCATGTCCAGCGGTGACGCCACTTGCAGGTGCAAGTGGATGGTATTTTGATAGGAATTGCATTGAATGTGTAGATTGCTCTAGGTAGCATTGATATCTTCACAATATCTGTTCTTCCAATCCATGAGCATGGAACGTTTTTCCATTTCTTTGTGTCTTCCTCAATTTCTTTCATGAGTATTTTATAGTTTTCTGAGTACAGATTCTTTGCCTCTTTGGTTAGATTTATTCCTAGGTATCTTATGGTTTTGGGTGCAATCGTAAATGGGATCGACTCCTTAATTTCTCTTTCTTCTGTCTTGTTGTTGGTGTATAGGAATGCCACTGATTTCTGTGCATTGATTTTATATCCTGCCACTTTACTGAATTCCTGTATAAGTTCTAGCAGTTTTGGGGTGGAGTCTTTAGGGTTTTCCACATAATGTATCATGTCATCTGCAAAGAGTGAGAGTTTGACTTCTTCTTTGCTGATCCGGATGCCTTTTATTTCTTTTTGTTGTCTGATTGCTGTGGCTAGGACTTCTAATACTATGTTGAATAGCAGTGGTGATAGTGGACATCCCTGCTGTGTTCCTGACCTTAGGGGGAAAGCTCTCAGTTTTTCCCCATTGAGAATGACATTCGCTGTGGGTTTTTCATAGATGGCTTTTATGATATTGAGGTATGTACCCTCTATCCCTACACTCTGAAGAGTTTTAATCAAGAAAGGATGCTGTACTTTGTCAAATGCTTTTTCTGCATCTATTGAGAGGATCATACGGTTCTTGTTCTTTCTTCTATTAATGTATCGTATCACATTGATTGATTTGCAGATGTTAAACCAACCTTGCAGCCCAGGGATAAATCCCACTTGGTCATGGTGAATAATCCTTTTAATGTACTGTTGGATCCTATTGGCTAGTATTTTGGTGAGAATTTTTGCATCCATGTTCATCAGGGATATTGGTCTGTAATTCTTTTTTTTTTTTTTCTAAGATTTTATTTATTTATTTATTTGACAGAGAGAGCAAGAGAGCACAAGCAGGGGGAACAGTAGAGGGAGAGGGAGAAGCAGACTCCCCACCAAGCAGGGAGCCCAATGCAGGGCTCGATCTCAGGACCCTGGGATCATGACCTGAGCCAAAGGCAGACGCTTAACCATCTGAGTCACCCAAGTGCCCCTGTAATTCTCCTCTTTGATGGGGTCTTTGTCTGATTTGGGGATCAAGGTAATGGTGGCCTCATAAAATGAGTTTGGAAGTTTTCCTTCCATTTCTATTTTTTGGAACAATTTCAGAAGAATGGATATTAATTCTTCCTTAAATGTTTGGTAGAATTCCCCTGGGAAGCCATCTGGCCCTGGACTCTTGTTTGTTGGGAGATTTTTGATAACTGCTTCAATTTCCTTAATGGTTATGGATCTGTTCAGGTTTTCTGTTTCTTCCTGGTTCCGTTTTGGTAGTTTACACATCTCTAGGAATGCATCCATTTCTTCCAGATTGTCTAATTTGCTGGTTTACATTTGCTCATAATATGTTCTTATAACTGTTTGTATTTCTTTGGTATTGGCTGTGATCTCTCCTCCTTCATTCATGATTTTATTTATTTGGGTCATTTCTCCTTTCATTTTGATAAGTCTGGCCAGGGGGTTATCAATCTTATTAATTCTTTCAAAGAACCAGCTCCTAGTTTCGTTGATCTATTCTACTGTTCTTTTGGTTTCTATTTCATTGATTTCTGCTCTGATCTTTATTATTTCTCTTCTTCTGCTGGGTTTAGGCTTTATTTGCTGTTCTTTCTCCAGCTCCTTTAGGTGTTGTACTTGAGACCTTTCTTGTTTCTTGAGAAAGGCTTATATTGCTATATACTTTCCTCTTAGGATTGCCTTTGCTGCATACCAAAGATTTTGATCAGTTGTGTTTTCATTTTCATTTGTCTCCATGAATTTTTTTAAAGATTTTTATTTATTTATTTGACAGAGAGAGACAAAGCGAGAGAGGGAACACAAGCAGGGAGAGTGGGAGAGGTAGAAGCAGGCTTCCCACTGAGCAGGGAGCCCGATGTGGGGCTCAATCCCAGGACCCTGGGATCATGACCTGAGCCAAAGGCAGACGCCTAACGACTGAGGCACCCAGGCACCCCTCCATGGATTTTTTAAATTCTTCTTTAATTTCCTGGTTGACCCATTCATTCTTTAGTAGGATGCTCTTTAACCTCCCTGTATTTAAGTTCTTTTCCCGACTTTCCTCTTGTGATTGAGTTCTAGTTTCAAAGCATTGTGGTCTGAAAATATGCAGGGAATGATCCCAATCTTGGTACCAGTTGAGACCTGATTTGTGACCTAGGATGTGATCTATTCTGGAGAATGTTCCATGGGCACTAGAGAAGAATGTGTATTCTGTTGCTTTGGGATGGAATGTTCTGAATATATCTGTGAAGTCCCCATTTGGTCCAGTGTGTCATTTAAAGTCTTTATTTCTTTGTTGATCTTTCACTTAAATGATCTGTCCATTTCAGTGAGGGGGGTGTTAAAGTCCCCTACTATTATTGTATTGTTGTCGATGTGTTTCTTTGATTTTGTTATTAAATGGCTTATATAATTGGCTGCTCCCATGTTAGGGGCAAAGATATTTACAATTGTTTGATCATCTTGTTGGATAGACCCTTTAATTATGATATAGTGTCCTTCCTTATCTCTTATTATAGTCTTTGGTTTAAAATCTGATTTGTCTAAGGTTTGCCACCCCAGCTTTCTTTTGATGTCCATTAACATGGTAAAGGGTTTTCCATCCCCTCACTTTCAATCTGGGGGTGTCTTTGGGTCTAAAATGAGTCTCTCGGGGCACCTGGGTGGCTCAGTTGTTAAGCGTCTGCCTTCAGCTCGGGTCATGATCCCAGGGTCCTGGGATTGAGCCCCGCATCGGGCTCCCTGCTCTGCGGGAGGCCTGCTTCTCCCTCTCCCACTCCCCCTGCTTGTGTTCCCTCTCTCGCTGTGTCTCTCTCTGTCAAATAAATAAAATCTAAAAAAATAAAAAATAAAAAATAAAATAAATAAAATAAAATGAGTCTCTTGCAGACAGCATATCGGTGGATCTTGTTTTTTTATCCAATCTGATAGCCTGTGTCTTTTGATTGGGGCATTTAGCCCATTTACATTCAGGGTAACTATTGAAAGATGAATTTAGTGCCATTGTATTGCCTATAAGGTGACTATTACTGTATATTGTCTCTGTTCCTTTCTGGTCTCTGTTACTTTTAGGCTCTTTCTTTGCTTAGAGGACCATTTTCAATATTTCTTGTAGGGCTGGTTTCGTGTTTGCAAATTCTTTTAGTTTTTGTTTGTCCTGGAAGCTTTTGATCTCTCCTTCTATTTTCAATGAGAGCCTAGCTGGATATAGTATTCTTGGCTGCATATTTTTCTCATTTAGTGCTCTGAATAGATCATGCCAGTCCTTTCTGGCCTGCCAGGTCTCTGTGGATAGGTCTGTTGCCAATCTAATGTTTCTACCATTGTAGGTTACAGACCTCTTGTCCTGAGCTGCTTTCAGGATTTTCTCTTTGTCTCTGAAACTTGTAAGTTTTACTATTAGATGTCGGGGTGTTGACCTATTTTTATTGATTTTGAGGGTGGTTCTCTGTGCCTCCTGGATTTTGATGCCTGTTTCCTTCCCCAAATTAGGGAAGTTCTCTGCTATAATTTGCTCCAATATACCTTCTGCCCCTCTCTCTCTTTCTTCTTCTTCTGGGATCCCAATTATTCTAATATTGTTTCATCTTATGGTATCACTTAGCTCTCGAATTCTGCCCTTGTGATCCAGTAGTTGTTTATCTCTCTTTTTCTCAGCTTCTTTATTCTCCATCATTTGGTCTTCTATATCACTGATTCTCTCTTCTGCCTCATTTATGGTAGCAGTTAGAGCCTCCATTTTTTTATTGCACCTCATTAATAGCCTTTTTGATTTCAACTTGGTTAGATTTTAGTTCTTTTATTTCTCCAGAAAGGGTTTCCCTAATATCTTCCATGCTTTTTTCAAGCCCAGCTAGTATCTTTATAATCATCATTCTGAACTTTAGTTCTGACATCTTACTAATGTCCATATTGATTGGTCCCTAGCAGTTGGTACTGCCTCTTGTTCTTTTTTTTTTTGAGGTGAGTTTTTCCATCTTGTCATTTTGTCCAGAGGAGAATAGATGAATGAGAGAACAAAATGCTAACAGGGTAACAACAGCCCCAGAAAAATATACACTAAACAAATCAGAAGAGATCTGAAACCGGGGGGAAAGAAAGGGAAACAAAGAAAAAAGAAAAAGAAAAAAAAAAGAATATGATCAAATATGATCAGACTGGTGAATAGATCAGTGCCACACACTAGATTTTGGGCATATTTTGGCCTGTTAGAAGAAACTGCCTCCCAAAATTTTAAAGAAAGAAAAACTTATATATGTACAAAAATAAGGGTAAATACAATGAAGGGATGGAATATGACTGTAAAAATGAAAATTATAAAAGATTTTACAAAAGGAATTGATACGATAAGAAGTTGGTTGAAAAAAGAAAGAAGAGAAATTTAAAAAAAAGAGAGAGAGAATGTGATCAGACAGGAGACTAGAACAAAGCCATATACTAGAGCTTTAGGGTATATTTTGGACTGTTAGAAGAAACTGTATCACAAAATTTTAAAGAGAGAACAACTTATATATATACCAAAAATAAGGTTAACTACAATGAAGGGATAGAATATGACTCTAAAAATGAAAAATAAAAAAGATTTTTAAAAAAGGGATTGATAAAATGTTGGTGAAAAAGGGAAGAAGAAAAATGGGGGCTGGGTTAGCCTGGTGATGGGTATTAAAGAGGGCACTTACCAAATGGAGCACTGAGTGCCACACGCAAACAGTGAATCACGGAACACCACATCAAAAACCAATGATGCAATGTGTGGTGATTAACATAACACAACAAAAGAAAATTAAAAAAAAAGAAAATTAAAAAAATTAACTTTGAAAGACTAAAGAATCATGGGGGGAAAAGTCATGAATTCTATGTGCTGTATTCCCCTAATGCTGGAGTTCTGCCATTCTCATTGATCAGTAAACTTGATCTTGGCTGGCTGTTTTCACCCTGCTGTTTATGTCCCTCAGAATAATACCTACTATTTGTGTAATGCTTTGCAGCTTATCAGCTATTTTATACAGAGCTACCACTCTGAGTGCTCACTGTATGCCAGGTCCTAGGCTTCGAATTTGAAATAAATTTTCCCCAGGCTTCCCAAGATAGGTGAGTAATAGTGGCCCTTTGTTACAGGAGAGGAAACGGGCTTAGGGGCTTAGGGTGAGGCCAAATGGCATAGTGGAAAGAGTTTTGAAGTCAGCCCTGACCTAAGTTTGGATTGTTTATTAGTTGTGGGTGTCACAGGCTGTCAGGAAAATTGCCTGTGAACGCCTCTGGGCAGGACATGTGCTCCGTGACTTACACCGCTTCACATAGCTCCTCTCTGAACCCCGACAGCTTTTGAACTTGAGACCCCTGAAAATACCATCCCATGTGATCTCTAACAATGACTTTTTAAAAAAAGATTTTATTTATTTATTTGTCAGAGAGAGAGAGAGCATGAGCACAAGCAGGGGGAATGGGAGGCAGAGGGAGAAGCAGGCTCCCCGCTGAGCAGGGAGCTTGACCTGGGACTCGATCCCAGGACCCCGGGATCATGACCTGAACCGAAGGCAGACATTTAACTGACTGAGCCACCCAGGTGCCCTAACAAGGACCATGTAAGGAGGCAGAGCTATGGGACCCGTCCACCCTGAGTTAGGCAACAAGGGGGTACATTGTCTGTAGGGAATTTAAAAACAACAGTGTAACGGGCTGAAAGTCTAACTTTTTATTATCTTCATATGTGGGTAATTCTAAACAAGGTCCATGACAAAATACTCGTGGGAAAATCTTTTGTTGGTCTAAGTTCTAAAGGTTCTAAACGAATTGTTACGATTACTGTTGAGTTTTGATAATAAATGTGTAAGCTTCAAATTAACACACTTCCATTGTTTTTTAGCAAACAGTATTCTATATGGAAGTTAATTAGGTGAACACCCAGCATTTTCCACTATACCCGTGCATTCTGAGAGAAGTTTGTAACAGCTGAGAATTTTTTAATAATATGTTTAAATTGTTAATTGTTCTAAAACTGAAAAGTGAATCAAGAAAATAATGATTCTTTGTAATTTTGTCCTTTAGACTGTCAAATACTCTAGGTATGCCACTGGAGAGACCAAATTTTTTTAGATATGATATTTATTCATTGGCTAATTAGAATTATTATGAACTAATGATTTATTCCCTGGTTAATTCATATTGTTATTGAATTGATAATATTTGTTCTACAATTACCTTATCAGTCAGAGTTCTCCAGAGAAACAGATTCAATAGGATATATAGAGATATACATAAGAGATTTATAGGGGCACCTGGGTGGCTCAGTCTTTCAGTGTCTGCCTTCGGCTCAGGTCATGATCCCAGAGTCCTGGGATCAAGCCCAGCATTGGGCTCCCTGCTTGGTGGGGAGCCTGCTTCTCCCTCTCCCACTCCCCCTGCTTGTGTTCCTGCTCTCTCTGTCTCTCTCTCTGTCAAATAAATAAATAAAATCTTTAAAAAAAAAAAAGAGGAGATTTATAATAGGAATTGGCTCCCACAGTTGTAGAGGACAAGAAGTCCCACAGTCTGCTGTCTGCAAGCTGGAGAAGCAGGAAAGCCGGAGGTATGATTCAGTCCAAGTCCAAAAAACTGGGAAATGGTGCCCAGCTGTGGAAGTCCTCATCTGAAACTGAAATCCCAAGAATCAGGTGCCCCAGTGTCCAAGGGCAGGATAAGATGGATGCCTCAGTTCAAACAGAGCAAATTTACCCTTCCTCCACATTTTTGTTCCACTCAGGCCCTCAAGAGATTGGATGAAGCCCACCTGTCCCGGTGAGGGGAATCTTCTTTATTCCGTACACTGAATCAAATGCCAATCTCTTCCAAAAACACCCTCGCCAACACACCCAGAAATAATGTTTCACCATGGATGTGGGCATCTCTCAGCCCGGTCAAGTTCACCTAAAATTAATCATCACAATTACAAGGTTGAAGAGTACAAAAGATAGGCAATGAAAAATTAAGTCTTCCTCCTGTCTCAGATGCCCCACCCCATACCTCACCCCAGATGCAAAGGTGACTTATAGTTTTTTATGTATAGTAGATATAATTTTAACCGCATATTACAAATCAGGAAACTGAGACTCAGAGAGGTTGCGTGACTGCCTGAGATCCCACAGCTGACGGAGCTAAGAGAACTGATTGCTAGAGCTTTTCCCTGACACCACACTGCTACCCGGGTATCATCCTGTGTTCTCCTCTATGTCCTGAGGGTGCATCCTGGATTGAAGACCCCCAAAGAGAGAGGGCTGCCCATGGAAGCTGCTCAGGGAAGTCCCCAGCACTGGGCCACTGGGCACTCCAGCAGGAGGCCTGGATTCGTCCCACAATTAAGCTGCTTCGTAGTGCTGGGAAAGTCTCTTGATTTCCTCACCTGTCCCTCTTATTCACTGGGCTATGTTGGGACTGAAACAAGCTAAGTAGAAAGAGGTTTGGGAAGCTAAAATGGCATACAGATTCAAGGAAAGGAGGGGCGGATGTTGATGATGGGGTAACTTCGTACTTTAATTTGGACATACCTGTCCTTGTTCAGATGTTAAGTTCCTAGAAGAGGGCTGCTTGTTTGCTGCCTCTCTTCTTTTGCAGAGGGTTGACTCTTCGAGCCTGAGCCCAGTGCAGAGAATGAGCCTGTCAAAGGGGCTGCATGGACACCTAGAAGGTTTGGAGCCAAACCATATACCCAGATAGTGACACTTCCTTCCGGGAGCAGCACCAGGGTCCCAACCGCTGGGGGACTGGACAGCTGAGCCATGAAATTCAACCATGGTGAGCAACCCATATCCCCAAAGAAGAAACCTTTGTCCCCTGCCCCTGGCTGACATTCTATGACTACACAGACAGCCCTGTGCAGGTTAGCCGTTGCTGCATAACAAAACACCCAAGACTTATGAGGCTTGAAACCATACCCATTTATTAGCTCACAACTTTGCCATTTAACTGGGCTCAGCTGCACAGTTCTGCTGGTCTCAGCTGGAGATGCTCATTGTGTCTGCAGTCATCTGGGCCAGGATGGTCCAAGATGGCCTCATGCACATCAGAGGTGGTTAGCTGGGGCTGTCAGCCAGGTGCCTTGGTTCTCCTCCATACGGCTCTCCAGTTGGAATACCCTGGGTTCCTTACATAATAACAGCAAGTCCCAAGAGAGTGAAAGTGGCAGCTGTGAGGTCTCTGGAAGTCTGGACTCCAGAAGTCATACACTGTCATTTCTTTTTCTTTTTTTTTTTTTTAAGATTTTATTTGAGGGAGAGAGAGAGATAAAAATAAAAAGAACAAGCAGGGGGAGGGGCAGAGGAAGAGGGAGAGAGAGAGAGTCTCAAGCAAACTCCCTGCTGAGCATGGAGCCAGATATAGGGCTCAACCTCATGACCCTGAGGTCATGACTGAGCCAAAACCAAGAGCTGGATGCTTAACCGACTGCACCAACCAGGTGCCCCCATACACTGTCATTTCTGACATACTTGTTGGCCAAAGCAAGTCACAAGGCAATTCCAGACTCAAGGAGTAGGAAAGTAGACTCTACCTCTTTTTTTTTTTTAAGATTTTATTTATTTATTTGAGAGTGAGAAAGAGCATGAGTTGGGGGGAACAGAGGGAGAGGGAGAAGCAGACTCCCCGCTGAGCAGGGAGCTTGACTCGGGACTCAATCCCAGGACCCTGGGATCATGACATGAGCCAAAGGCAGATGCTCAACCTACTGAGCCACCCAGGTGCCCCTAGATGCTACCTCTTGATAAAGGAGCTAATGTTTTGGTCATGCTTTCCAATCACAAGCTTTATACTCCATCATTCAATAATCCTCATCAGTTACCAGTCTGCACTTACTGAACACCTGATATGCAGTAGATGCTGAAGTATAAAAGAACTCTCAGACCTAGGCTATGCAGGAAAAGCCCTGAAAGACTTTGAAATGAGCAAAAGTTTACAGAGTACTTTTCAGTGGAATGCTGGGCTTTGTCGAGGAACCCTCCAGCGTTGTTTGATTCTGTGCCTTTATTTTTAAGTTTATAAAAATAGTTTATTTTAGAGGCACCTGGATGGCTCAGTTGGTTAAGTGTGGGACTCTTGATTTCGGCTCAGGTCATGATCTCAGGGTTGTGGGATCAAGCCCCCTGTCAATCTCCATGCTCAGCGTACAGTCTACTTGTCCCTCTCTTTCTGCTCCTACCCCCACCCTGCTCACTCTCTCTCTTTCTCAAATAAATAAATCAAAATATTTTAAATTTTTTTAATAAATAGTTTATTTTCAAGATTTTTCATAGACCTTCAACATCTTATTTTCAGATATACCAAGAAGATAATCTGTGTGTTCAGCATAACCTTTGATCGTTTCTGACTAGACTAATTTATAGCTCTGCAAACTGGAAAAACCGATAGTAATGCAAATTATTTTTGTCCATAGAAATGCAAATTAACTTTGTCTAATGAGATAAAAATGGCTTCTGTCCAGTAGAGAAGATGATTCCAAATATGACATTTTAATACCTATAGGATATTAACCAGTTTTGTACCTATTAGCAAAATTATTTTGGCATTCCTGACTGTCTATAAATGTTTGCTCTTTA
This sequence comes from Mirounga leonina, assembly GCF_011800145.1. Taxonomy (NCBI): domain Eukaryota; kingdom Metazoa; phylum Chordata; class Mammalia; order Carnivora; family Phocidae; genus Mirounga; species Mirounga leonina. Next base: position 24,993,469 of record NW_023270314.1, on the reverse strand, counting down.
GATCCTCCTTGCAATCAGTTTTAACAAATTGCACGTTTCCCCTTTAATTAATGAGTTAAATAAAATCTTCAATGGGTGCTCACTTTATGTTTGTGCGAAAATCATTGTTTTACCTTTTTGAAAATTATCCCACGGGGCACCTGGGTGGCTCAGTCATTAAGCATCTGCCTTTGGCTCAGGTCATGATCCCAGAGTCCTGGGATCGAGACCCACATTGGGCTCCCTGCTCAGCGGGAAGCCTGCTTCTCTCTCTCCCACTCCCCTGGCTTATGTTCCCTCTCTCTCTGTGTGTCTCTCTGTCAAATAAAAAAATAAAGTCTTTAAAAAAAAAAAGAAAAAGAAAATTATCCTACAACAATTTCCTCATCTATAAAATGGCGATAATAACCATACCTCCCCACAGGATTGTTGAGGGCATGAAATTAGATTGTTGAGGGCATGAAATTAGATGAAAATATATAGATGTATTATTATCACAGTACAAACCTCATAATAAATGCTTAATAAATACCAGCTGCTTTATTGTTGTTATTTTTTTATTATTCAAAGGACTTAGAGTTTAAAGATTTTTTAAAATTTATTTGAGAGCAAGAACACGAGCAAGGGGGGGGTACGGGAAGAGGCAGAGGGAGAGGGAGAAGCAGACTCCCCTCTGAGCAGGGAACCCGATGGGGCTCAATGCAGGGCTCGATCCCAGGACCCTGGGATCATGACCTGAGCCAAAGGCAGACATTTAATCAACTGAGCCACCCAGGCACCCCTACAAGACTTAGACTTTAGTTGGGAAATCACACAACACAGAAGCAAAGAGTTCCAATACATCATTAAGCTCTACACTGTACATTACAGGTTATTAATTCTGGTATTTAAAACAGGTTATTGGAGTCTGGAGTAATCCAGAAAGGCTTCCCAGAGGAGGAGTGGTTTCTTAGCTGGTCCTCGAAGGATGGGCAGGATTTGCAGAAGGAAAGAGAAGGGGGAGGAGACCAAACCAGGCAAGGCAAGGTCAAGGTGGGAAGAGTATAACTTGACCAGGCTCTTGATGAGTTCATCCCAGGTCCTTCCCCTATTGCATTTATCTTTACCTTTTTTTTTTTAAGAGGGGAGGAGGGGCAGAGGGAGAGGGAGAGAGAGAATCTTAAGCAGGCTCCACACCCAGAGCAAAGCCCCTGATGTGGGGCTCAATCTCACCAGCCTGACATCATGACCTGAGTAGAAATCAAGAGTCAGGTGCTTACCCAACTGAGCACCCAGTTGCCCCTTACCATTACTTTTGATTTGTCTATTAGAGAGTACTTCACGATTCCTTTCTCATTTATCCACAGACCTACAATAAAAACATTAATCAGGCGAATTATTTATCAGTACCTACCAAGAGCACACAACTAACCATAGATTTGTAAACTCCTGAGGGGCAGGGGTCTGGCCTTTAGTTGTTTCTCAAACACACTTCAGCATTAAAAAGTTTGACCTGGGGGTGTTTGGGTGGCACAGTTGGTTAAGTGTCTGACTCTTGATGTCAGTTCAGGTCGTGATCTCAGGGTCATGAGATCGAGCCCTACTTCAGGTTCCAAGTTCATCATGGAATCTGCATAAGACACTCTCCTCCCTCCACCTCTTCCTGCCCCACCCCCATGCACACGCTCTGTCTCTCAAATAAATAAATAAATAAATAAATAAATAAATAAATAAATAAATAAA
>NW_023270314.1:24943802-24991758 GCF_011800145.1 Mirounga leonina | reverse complement strand
AAATAAATAAATAAATAAATAAATAAATAAATAAATAAATAAATAAATAAATTTTTAAAAGTTTGACCTGGTAAGTGAGAAGGAAAGAACAAGAACTTGAGCCTGCGCTGTCAAACAAGGCTGTCCTAGCAAACAACCCCAGACTGCCCTCCTGCCTGGCTCCAGAGGTGGGTTCAGGTTTAAAACACTACATGGCAAATCTTTAGCCAAAGTCCTCATGCGTCTCTCCTTTGACTAACAATCACCAACCCAGGGCGTGGGAACTATACCATCTTTCATAGTGCAGGTTGTATTTGGGGGGTGGGGGGATGACCACCTATACCCCTCAAGCAGAAATTCTCATCAAAAAGAAGATTACAGGGTACATGGTCTTGGAAGAGAGGAAACACAAACATGTATAAAATAGCTCCTGGAGTTTAAAATTAGGAAGATGAAATAAACTAAATACACAATTAAATAGGAGACCAGGCCAAGATGATGTCTTGGGACACCAGTTGGAGTAGGTAGGCTTCTCCTGCAAATGATCTGGCAAGACTGAGAAGGTACAGGCTATTCTAAGTGAAGGGAACAGTGAGTAACACTGGGAAATCTCAGGGCAAGGCAGAAGTTGGGAGTGACAGATAAGGTTAGAGAAGCAAGCTGAAGGCAGATTACTAAGTGCTTTCAAAGCTAGGGACTAGTGCCTGGGAAAGAGATAGGATGTGTATTATATTTCTCCAGAGAAAACAGAACCAATAGGAGAGGGGACGGAGGAGAGGGAGAGAGAGAGGAGATTTATTTAGGAACTGTCCCACATGATTACGGACGCTGAGAAGTCCCACGATTTGCCATGTGTAAGCTAGGGAACCAGGAAAGCTGGTGGTGTAATTCAGTTGAGTCCAAAAGCTGAGAACTAGAAGCACAGACGTCTGAATTCAGGAGTAGATGAATGACTTAGCACCAGCAGAGAGAGCAAATTTGTCCATCCAGCTGCATTTTTGCTCTATCTAAGCCCTCAGTAGATTGAATGATGTCCACCAGCATCAGTGAAGGTGATCTCTACCCACTCTACCAATCCAAATGCTAATCTCTTCCAGAGATACCCTCACAGAAGCACCCAGAAATAATGTTTTACCAGCTCTCTGGGCATCCCGTAGCCCAGTCAAGGGGACACAATAAAATTAGCCATCACAGAGCTCAGTTTTAGGAAGATTGCTTCAGGCACCATGTGAGAGCAGAGGCAGTAAGGATGGATGGGGAGGGAAGGATGGGGTAGGTGGTCAACAACCCCCACCACCCTTACCCACTCAGTTCCAGCCACAGTGGTCTCTTTGTTGGACCCCAAACACACCAGGCACACCTCCACCTCAGGCTCTCTGGCTCTGCAACACTTTTCCCAGACTCGTGTCATCTTCCTTCCTCATTTCCTTCATCTCTACTCAAATCCCCAGGGCTACCAAACATAAAATAGCACCCTTCCCCACCATGGGCCCCCCTAGCCCTTTGATCTTGCTTTATTTTTCTCCATGGTACTTATCACTATCTGACTTAATATATATTTGTTTATTGTCTGTCCATTTCCAATAGGATGTAAGCTCTGTAAAGACACAGATTTTTTTTTTTTTTAAGTTCACCATTGTGTCCCCATTGCCCAGAACAAGGCACACAGTATGAATACTCAATGAATATTTGGGTTGGTTTGGGATGGGAAGGTTAATATGATACCAAGGATTTGAGACTGTGACTTGGAAGACAGTAGTCCCATTAACAGAGATAGGGAAGTTGGGATAGAAAAATGAGTGTGTTCAACCTGGGACAGTTTGAATTTAAGATGTCTAAGAGATCATTGAAAATCCAGGACTAGTCCAGAGCAAACACACAGGGCAGAGGAAGGCAGAATTCAAATTTCCAAAGAGTAAAAAAAAAAAAGCAACTGAGAGAAAAAAAAAGTTTAATGGAGAAGCACAAGTGTCAGGTATGAGAAGCACAAGTGTCAGGTACGAGGAGCACAATGTGAGGCCACAAATGGAAAGTAAATTAGGTCAGAAATAATAAAGAAATGATTAGGTTGAAGACGAAAAATGTCAGGAAAAGGAGATAGGGTCAAGACCACGAGAGAGAACCATTAGGCCTTTTACAAGGTTGAATCTATGGGGTGTTAGCTATAGGGGGCCTGATAGGACAGATTGCTTACAGAACACCTAGAGCTGCCCCCCAGAATTTAGGCCAAGGTGAGAAACCCAGACTTGGAGGCATCTATTGAGTTCATCAAGAGCTGTGATACAAAGATATGGTCTTTGCCCCATCTGAACAGGAGTGACAACAGAAGCTTTGGGAATTGATGAGTCACTAGGAAGAAAATGTTCACCACAGGGGCGCCTGGGTGGCTCAGTCGGTGAAGCATCTGCCTTCGGCTCAGGTCATAATCTCGGGGTCCTGGGATCGAGTCCTGCATCAGGCTCCCTGCTCAGTGGGGAGTCTGCTTCTCCCTATGCTTCTCCCTCCACTGCTCGCTCACTCTCCCATTCTCTCCCTCTCTCTCTCTTTCAAATAAATAAAATCTTAAAAAAAAAAAAAAGAAAGAAAATGTTCACCACAAGTTGCAACTAGTGCCCCCGGGGGCTAAATTGTCCCCCAGATATGTTTTATTTGGGCTACACAGTGTTTTAATTGTTCAAATTAGGTCCACTTTTATTTTTTAAGATTTTATTTATTTATTGGAGATAGAGAGAGAGTGAGAGAGAGAGCATGAGCGGGGAGCAAAGGGAGAAGGAGAAGCAGACTCCCTGCTGCGCAAGGAGTCCGACATGGAGCTCAATCCCAGGACCCTGAGATCATGACCTGAGCCAAAGGCAGACACTTAACTGACTGAGCTCCCCAGGCGCCCCCAAGTCCACTTTCAAATGTTGGAATTTTCACCAAAAAAAAAAAAAAAAAAGCTTATTTCTGGCTTATCTTGTAAAAACTGGAAGATCTAGCTGATGCCCACATTTTACCTGATAGTAAGAGTCTGGGCTGAGTCGTAGCTGCTGCCTTTAAAGGCAGTGTATAGGGTAGGCTGGGCTGCAATACCGAAATAGAAGGGCCTTAACAGAATGAAGATTTGTTTCTTGTTCAAGCAAAGTCCAGGGTGAACTGGGCCCCTCTCCAGGGCGGTTTCCCTCCTAGCGACGACTCAGGGTCCAGGCTGCTCACACCTCCTGGCTCTATCCCACCTTGTGTTCTTCATGATCGGCAGGGAGCAGGGGCTCTTCAGATCAGACTACTCAGTAGCTTCTCCGTGCCTCCCACCTGATGTGAGATAGATTACTTCCACTGACAGTCCCTCTGCCTCATCTAGTCACATACCCTCCAGCAGGGGGCTGAGAAACAGGGCGCTCACTGCTATCGGGTAAGCAGTAAATGTCTCTGCCACGGGGAGCACATGCTCTGCGTGCAGTTTGCCACAGTGCCTGCCAGACTGCCTTACATCATTCACTTCATCTTCCTGGCTCCTGGAGGCATCTGCACTTGAAGCGTTGGGTGCAAAAAAGAGAGGAGGGCTGGGGAGAGAACCTTGTGGGATGCTACCAGGGAGTAGCTGACAACTGAACCTGACAGCGGCAGGTGTCTTCCTGCCCGAGGTAGTTGCTACAGACAAAACCCAGGGAGTGACCTGGCCATATCCTCCCCAATCTCCCGGGCACACCACTGAGGGGATACCTGCTTCTTCCCCAGAGGTGGAGATTCAAAACTTTCTTGTGTTACAACACTTCTGCAGATATCAAAGTCTTCACAGTCAAGAAGACTCTTCTATATTCTGTCCACTTTATTTGCCCCTGCATTGTGCTTCTGTTGACCCTCTTTCTGCAGAGCTGACTAGGAACACAGCTGAGATAATCTGCCTTACTATGCTCTGGACGGTGCCAATCCCCGTGCAAAAGGTTTTTCAGAAACTCAATTTATGTGTTGTCCCTTAAAAGTGCTTGTTTTATACATCTCAGTTTTTCCCTCTGGCTTTCAAAATTATTACCTTCATCTGTTCCTCCTTTTCTGCCTTCTTTTGGATAATTTAATTATTTTTTAGACCCCACTTTAACTTATTTATTGTATTTTTGGCTATGCTTTTTTGTATTATTTTTAATGCTTGCCCTAAGGCTTAGAATATATATCCTTAACCTTTCAGAGCCTACTTAGAGTTAATATTCTATCTTCTCGGATAGAAGAACCATCATCCTTCACCCTATAGTTGTAATATACACATTGCATCTAAATACATTATAAATCCCACAAGTTTCTAATATTTGCTTTCAACAGTCAAAAGTATTTTAAAGAAATAAGAGGGGGAAAAAACCTTTCGTATTCACACAGCAATTTACTATTTCAGATACTCTCCATTCTTTCCTGAAGATCTGAATTTCCCTCTGGTATCATTTCCCCTCAGCTTGAAGAACTTCCCTTGGCTTTCATTATAACGTAGGTCTACCAACAATGAACTTTCAGTTTTCTTGTATCTGAAAATGTATTTATTTGGCCTTCATTTTTTTTAACAGCTTTGAGATATATTTACATACCAGACGATTCACTCATTTAAAGTACACAGTTCAAGGGCACCTGGTGGCTCAGTCGTTTGAGCATCTGACTTCAGCTCAGGTCATGATCTCGAGGTCCGGGGATCGAGCCCCACATCGGGTTCCCTGCTCAGCCGGGAGTCTGCTTGTTCCTCTCTCTCTCCCTCTGCCTCTCCCCTCCCTCCGCTAGTGCTCTCTCTCTCAAATGAATGAATGAAATCTTAAAAAAATAAAGTATACAATTCAGTGGATTTTAGAGCTCTCAGTAAACTCAATGGAGTTTAAAGTTCTTGAGAGTGAAGCAAGCATCATCACAATCAATTTCAGAACATTTTCATCCCACCAGGGGAAACCCCATACCTTTCAGGAGACATCTCCGTTCCTCTCATCCCCCCAGCCTTAGATAGCCACTAACCACTTTCTGTCTCTATAGATTTGCCAGTTCTGATCACTTCATAGAAATGAAATTATGCAATACGTTGTGTTTTGTGACTGGCTTCTTTCACTTAGTATAATATTTCGTCCATGTTGGGTAGCATGTATCAGCACTTAATTCTGAAGTACAGAATTTCAGAGTGGCCCATTTTCTTCATCTGGCACTTTAAAAATCTTGTTTGTCCTCTGGACTCCCATCGTTTTTGATAAGCCCATGGCCATTCAAATTGTTCCCCTGTATGTGATGGGTTACTTTATTCTGAACGCTTCTAAGATTTTCTTATCAGTGGCTTTCATCATATCGACCATGATAAGCCAATGCAGTTTTCTTTGTATTTATGCTGTTCAGGGTTTGCTGAACTTCTTGAATCTTAAACAAATGTGGGAAATTTCTTCAAATGTTCTTCAGCTCCATCTCTCTCTCCTCTCCTGCTGAGACTTCAGTAATATATCTTTTCATATATTATGAAAAGGTCCACAGGTCCACAGGTCCCTGAGGCTCAGTTCACTTTTTTCTCCAACCTTTTCCCATCTCTTTCCGATTTGATCATTTCTACTGATCAACCATCAAATATAAAGACTCCTATCATCTCTATTCTGCTGTTAATCTCATCTCACAAAATTTATTTCAGACACTGTGTTTTTCAATTCTAGCATTTCCATTTGGTTCTTTTTATATTTTGTATTTCTCTGCTGAGATTTCCCACCTTTTCATTCATTACAAGTATATCTTATCTCATTGAGCACAGTTATAACAGCTGCATTAAAGTCTGCCTCTGATCATTTCAACATCCGAGTCATCTTAGGGTTAGCCTCTGTTGATTGTCTTATCCCTCCAGAATGGGTCACATTTTCCATGTTTATGTGTTGAATAATTTTGATTGTATCCTGTGCATTGTAAATGTTATGTTATGGAGACTCTAGATTCAGTTATATCCCTGTGGTAGGCAGAATAATGGCCCCTCAAAGATGTCCACATCTGAATCCCCGGAACCTGGGAACGTGTTATGTCAAAAGGCAAAGGAGAATTAAGGCTGCGGATGGAATTAAGTTTGCTAACTGGATGATCTTAAAATAATACTAGATTATCGAAGTGGGCCCAATGTATCACAGGGGTCCTTAAAAGTGAAAGAGGGAGGGGGTATCTGGCTGGTTCAGTTGGTAAAGCATGTGACTCTTGATCTTGGGGTCATGAGTTCAAGCCCCAAGTTGAGAGTAGAGGTTACTTTTTAAAAAAGTGAAAGAGGGCACCTGGGTGGCTCAGTTGGTTAAGTGTCTGCCTTTGGCCCACGTCCTGATCAAAGGGCCCTGCTCAGTGGGGAGTCTGCTTCTCCCTCTCCCTCTGCCCCTGCCCCCTGCTCATGTTCACTCTCACGCACACACTTGCTCTCTCTCTCTTTCAAATAAATAAAATCTTTTTTAAAAATTTAAAAATTTAAAAAAAATTTTTTTAAGTGAAAGAGGGAGGCAGAAGATAAGTCAGATGAGAGTGATCAATATAAGGATTCAACCTGGTGTTTCTGTCTTTGAAAATGGAAGAAGGGGACCATGAGTCAAGGCATTATATGGAAGTGGAAAAAGCAAGGAAACAGATTCTCCCAGAGAGCTTCCAGAAAGATTGCAATCCTGCCAACATTTTGATTTTAGCCCAGTGTAGCCCATTTCAGACTTCTGGCCCAGAGCCATAAGAGAATAAATCTGTGTTGTTTTAAGCCACTAAGTCTGTGGTAACTTCTTACAGTGGGAACAAGAAACTAATGTATCCTCCAAAGATGTTCATGTTTTTATTTTAGCAAGCAATGAAATTGGTTAGACCCAAACTGCAAACTCTCTCTCACTTGAAATAGACAAGCAGTTCAGACCTTACTTCAATTCTCTCTCCTTTGTTTTTTCTTTCCTCAGCTGAACTGTCTACAGCCTGCTTTATGCATTCATGGTTCAAGGAACAGCCAGAGACTTGGGCAGAATCAACACCAGAACTCTCTCTTCTTTGCAGGATTCCCTCTCTATTGTGAGAGCAGAGACTGTCCTGGGCAATGCCTTTTTTTTTAAAGATTTTAGGGATGCCTGGGTGGCTCAGTTGGTTAAGCGACTGCGTTTGCCTCAGGTCATGATTCTCCCTTTCCCTCTGCCTGCTATTCCACCTGCTTGTACTCTGTCAAATAAGTAAATAAAATCGTTAAAAAAAGATTTTATTTGTCAGAGAGAGAAACAGAGAGCTCGCACAAGCAGGGGGAGCGGCAGGCAGAGGAAGAAGCAGGCTCCCTGCTAAGCAAGGAGCCTGATGCGGGACTCAATCCTGGGACCCTGGGATCATGACCTGAGCCAAAGGCAGACGCTCAACTGACTGAGCCACCCAGGCATCCCTGGGCAATGCATTCTTAATGGCAGAAATGTGGCAGGTTTTCTAGCAAAGCTTCAGCCACCCTGGACCACACCAGGCTGTAACACCCCATGTTGGTACCTTTTTCCAAGTTTTAGCTCCCCTCCAAAATCTGCTTGTCTTTGTTCCACAGCTTTCAGATAGTTGTGGGGGTTTTTTTTAATTTTTATTCAGAGTTTATTTTTATCTTCAAGAGAGTTAATCCTCTGGGAATCTATTACCAAACCAGAAACAGAACTCCTATATAATCTTGATATATATTTAAAATTAATCTTACACAGTAAAAACTCAGTGATAAAAAGACTTTTGTTTTGGAGAAATACACACCTTTAAAGCACTGATATATTTTGCTTGGGTTGTCAGGACATAAAGCAGCAAACAATGATAATTTGATTATTTCAGCTATCCAAGCTTAACAAAATAGAAGTAACTGGTAAATGAACCATATTCCATTATTAATGGATTAGCTTAGTCCTGGTTATCTGAGAAATGTCTTTGCCCACTTCACCAGAAGGAAGATCATAATATCCACAATTAGCATCACAGATTCATAAAATGACAAAAAAAAAAAAAAAAAGATTTTTTTAAGGTACCTGGGTGGCTCAGTTGGTTAAGCAGCTGCCTTCGGCTCAGGTCATGATCCCAAAGTCCTGGAATCGAGCCCAGCCGGGGGTCTGCTTGAGGAGTCTCTCTCTCCATTTCCCTCTGCTTCTCCCCCACCTCCCCCACCCTGCTCATAATCTAATATAAATAAGTAAATCTTTTAAAAAAAGAATGTCGGGGCGCCTGGGTGGCTTAGTCGTTAAGCGTCTGCCTTCAGCTCAGGTCATGATCCCGGGGTCCTGGGATCAAGCCCTACATCAGGCTCCCTGCTCCTCAGGAAGCCTGCTTCTCCCTCTCCTTCTGCCCCTGCTTGTGTTCCCTCTCTCGCTGTGTCTCTCTCTGTCAAATAAATAAATAAAATCTTTTAAAAAAAAGAAGAAGAAGAAGAATGTCAAGTTTCCAAATATAATTATTTATATATATTAGAAAAAGTGTAGTTTTCAAAAGAAAATTTGGACAATTTCAACTAATTATTGTTAAGAACCTCAAATACTAAATTAAGCCATTAGCTTAGTAAATTCAGACTCCAGAAAACAAATATAAACTTACATGCACTTGCTTGTTTGCTTTTGTGGGTTTTTTTAAGATTTTATTTATTTATTTGAGAGAGAGAGAGATAGCCAGAGACAGCACAAGTGGGGGGGGGAGGGGAAGGCTCCCCACTGAGCAGAGAGCCCGAGGAAGGGCTCCATCTCAGGACCCTGGGATCATGACCTGAGCTGAAGGCAGACACTTAACTGACTGAACCATCAGGCGCCCCCCACCCTGGCAAGTAATTTTTGATAATCAATTTCTGACCCACAAACACTGAGATAATGCCAGTAAATTTTAGAGTAATTCATTACATAGCAATGGGTAATTAACAGTTTATTCCTTCTGGATTTCTTCAGAACAAATGCCACAAAGTGCTTACCATAGACTTATTTTGTGATTTTAACAGTTTTATTTTTTAAGAAGCCTTTGGGAAACTGAAAAGAACATGAACCTGATAGCTCTGGCCCTGCAGCTCTGCACTTGCTGATTGTGTGCACTTGGGTTAGGTACTCTTTGTTTCTGAACTTCAGAGTCATTATCTAAAAATAGGATTTTTACCTTGGAGTGGGACACCTGGGTGGCTCAGTCTAAGTGTGTGCCTTCGGCTCAGGTCATGATCCCAGGATCCTGGGATCAAGTCCCGCATCGAGCTCCTTGCTCAGTGGGGAGCCTGCTTCTCCCTCTGCCTGATGATCCCCCTGCTTGTGTGCACTCTCTCTCTCTCTCTCTGACAAACAAAATCTTTAAGAAAATAATAGATTTACCTTAGAGGGCCACTGTGAGCACTAAATAAGCTAGTTTGTTAAGTGCTTGATATAACCCTGGGATATATTAGGTGCTTGGTAACTAAGTCTCTCCCTACCCCACATGTCCCTACCTCATCTAGCTTTTCTGTACACTTTCTGAAATCTGTCCCCAATGGCCAACATTTTTTTTTTAATTTTCAAATAACATTCCTTTTAATGATCCAAACCAGAAAAAATATGGAATCTCGAGCCTTACCCCAGTCCTACTGAATTGGAATCTAACTTTTAACAAATTCCCCAGGTGATAAGCAAATTCATCGAAACATAACAAGTACTGGATTAGTACATATCCCAACTCTAACATGGCCAAAACAGAGCCTATGTGCCTCTCCAAACCTGCCTCACCTCAGGCTTGGCCGTTTAAGTAAATGGTATCATCCAGGTGTTTATGCCAAAAACACGGAGTCATCTTTGATAGTTCCCTCTCCTGTGTCCTTCACATCTAACCAATCACCAAGTCTAATTCCAAGATATATCTGCATCTGTCTCTTTCCATCCCTACCCTCTCATCTAAGCCACCATCTTCTCTCACCAGGATTACAGCAGCTGGGCCAACTTATCCAGTACGTATATAGGAGGCACAGTGGCTGGGCTCCATCATAATTTCAGGGGCCCTCAAAAACATTTTAGTTTAAAATTATAATAAAAAACTGGGGCGCCTGGGTGGCTCAGTCGTGAAGCGCCTACCTTCGGCTCAGGTCATGATCCCAGTGTCCTGGGATCGAGCCCCGCATCAGGCTCCCTGCTCTGCGGGGAGCCTGCTTCTCCCTCTCCCACTCCCCCTGCTTGTGTTCCCTCTCTCGCTGTGCCTCTGTCAAATAAATAAATAAAAATATTTTAAAAAAAGAAAATAAAATAAAAATAAAATTATAATAAAAAACAAATGTTTAGGTCAAAAAATGTTTTCATGTATAATATTAATATATTGGCCAGCAGTCATAACGTACAATTTTATAATTGATTCTGATGAATATTTACATAAATATACACTGATGTAACCACCACCTACATCAAGACACTAAGTAATCCTTTTCAAAATTTTACTTCAAGTCATGACATAGAATTGCGTAATTTTATTGCATAAAAATAAAATCCTTCCATGTTTTCCCAACCCACTTGGAATAAAATCTAAACTCCTAAACATGGTTTACAAAGCCTCACACGATTCAACTCCTATCTCTCAAACTTCATCTTGTACCACTCTTCCTCCTCCCTCACCATATCCCAGCTACCAGCTTTTAAATTCATCAATTTGTCAAGGCGGTGCTGTCCTGGAGCTTATGACCCAGCTGTGCATCCTCTGCCTTCTACTAAAGCTCTTCCTAAAGATGTTCACAGGACCGGCTATTTGTAATCCAGATCTGTTCTTTTTTTTTTTTTTTTTAAGATTTTATTTATTTATTTGACAGAGAGAGACGCAGCGAAAGAGAGGGAATACAAGCAGGGGGAGTGGGAGAGGGAGAAGCAGGCTTCCCGCTGAGCAGGGAGCCCCATGTGGGGCTCGATCCCAGGACCCTGGGATCATGACCTGAGCCGAAGGCAGACGCTTAACGACTGAGCCACCCAGGCGCCCCCTGTTGTTCTTTTTTTAAAGATTTTATTTATTTATTTGACAGAGAGAGGGAGGGAGGAAGAGAGAGGGGCAGCTTGCACAAGCAGGGGGAGTGGCAAGCAGAGGGAGAAGGAGAAGCGGACTCCGCACTGAGCAGGGAGCCTGATGCGGAGCTCCATCCCAGTACCCCAGGATCATGACCTGAGCCAAAGGCAGACGCTCAACTGACTGAGTGACCATCCAGATGTGTTTAAATGTCACTTCCTCAGAGGCCTTCCCTGACCAGGCAGTCTAAAGTTGCATCCAATCATCTTTTAATCAAAACATCTTAATTACCTGCAGAGTGCTTATCATTTCTAATATTCATTCACTGCTTATTGTCTCTTTCCCTCACTGGACTATAAAGTCCTTTGGAGTTTTGTTTTCTGTTTTATCAAAAAAAATGCCAATAACAGTGCCTGACACATGGTAGGCGCTCAATGAAAATTTTCATTAAGTAACATACTAATACAGTATATGATAATATATAATAAAATGTAGCATTAGGTAGAGGAAGCATGGATAACACTCGGCTGTGAAATCATAAGGGCCCGGATCTGACTGAAGGTAGTCGATAAAATGAAGGACTAATTGAGGTAAAAGTCCATGGCAATTAAGTGTTCGGTATTTGTTACTTTCTTATTCTTCTAAACATAACCAATTAAAACCACCCTTAGGCAAGATATTGGGCTTGTTTTGCTTCAACAAAAATTGATTAAAAAAAAAAAAAGCTCGGGGCGCCCGGGTGGCTCAGTCGTTAAGCATCTGCCTTCGGCTCAGGTCATGATCCCAGGGTCCTGGGATCGAGCCCCACATTGGGCTCCCTGCTCGGCGGGAAGCCTGCTTTTCCCTCCCCCACTCCCCTTGTGTTCCCTCTCTCTGCTGTGTCTGTCAAATAAATAAATAAAATCTTTTTTAAAAAATTAAAAATTAAAAAAAACCTCAGTAAATTAACCATATATGTCTTCACACGTGGAAAACCAAAAGAAAAGGAACTTAGAATCTTCCCTTTCATAAAGTCAATTATGGCACTCATTCCGGGTTCCAGCCCACCTCCATTCGGTCCCAGACAACTAGAACCAGCATGCCTAACCCCGCCCCTTCCGCTTACCCCACTGGCAGGAAGTCGGCAGATCGTGAAACCCGCCCCCTCGTCCGCGCGTAGCCCTTCGTAAAGCGTGAAGGATTTCGCGACAGCCCAGGCCCCACCCCTTTGGCCACATGTCGCGCAGGTCTTCCCGTCGGACGCCGCGCCACCTCCTCGCGCTGCTTTACGAACCTAGAGCAGCGCCGCCCCGCCTCCTGTCTCTCTCCTCACCTCCCCGCCCCCTCCCAGTTTCGCATCTCCTAGCCCGACGTCCCGCTATAATCACGTGATTGCCTCATCCGGGTCCTTTGCGTTCTCTCTCCCTCTCCCAACATGGCGGCCTCAGGTGAGTGAGCGGCCGAGCGCGGCCAAGGACCAGGCTCATTAGCCACTCTCCGAGCCTGATCCACTGATTCCCTGGAGTCGGGGAGCGGGCGGCACCGCTTTCCTTCGGACTTTGGTGCTGCGGCAGGCTGGCGGCTTGGCCATGTTAGGTTATCGCCTCGGGATGTTTGGGGGGAGGGGAAGGACACCTTCCCCTCCCCCTCACACCCTTTTCACCCCGTCAGCGCGAGGTTGGAGCGGGGAGTAATGATGGACTCTGGCTTGAGTTGGAGTGATGAGGAGCAGAAAGATCTCTGGGAGGCGTGAGGGCGTCTCATAGACGTGAAGCACTGTACCCGCGTGGAGGAAGGAAGGAGGCGGTTGGCGCGCGGACGGGTGCACAGTAGACTACGTCTCCCAGGCGCGAGGCCGTTGCGGTCGGGAGTGGGGGCAGGGGAATAAAGGGGGGGGGGCAGTTAGAACACGAGCGCGAGTCGGTGGAGGGGCGGGGGAAGGCAACGACGCGCGTGCGCGGTAGGAGAGACGAGGGTAGCGGAGACCGGCGCGCCTGAAAAGCACGCGCGAGGGCCCAGATGGGAAGGTTTTCCGCGCATGTGGTGCTTTCCCTTATGTCCTTCCACTTTGTTTTTCCCGTTTTAGAGTGTGGCCCGGTCCATATATTTTTCCAAGTGTAAATGTGGTAGGTTTGGAGGATAACTGGAGTTAGGTGGGGGTGGGGAACCCAGTGTGGTGCGCCCACGTGTTGAAGGAGAGAAAGCAAGGGTGGAGACCTAGGTTTCTTCTAGGTTTTTTTTTCTTGTTCAGTCAGTACCTATTTACTGACCGCAGACTAAGCTAGGCATGGTTCTAGGTGTCGGGGATGGATAAAATGGTGAACAAGATCAGAACCCTTGACAGCTTCCATTTTGGTTTATTTTGATAGCTCCGATAGTAGAGTTAGGTTTTTCCTTTTTTTTTTTTTTTCTTTTAAGAGAACTGCACAACTGGGGAGTGCTTTTGAAATAATACTGGTGGATAGAGTTGAGGTTTTTTTAGACGACTTTGGAGTAGGGAATATCAGTGACGTACAGTCAGCTTGCATTTCTCAAGGACTTGGCAGTGGGCTTTGGAACATTTTCAGCATTCATTTATTTTAGTTTGGGGGATGATAGTTTCTCTGTCATGATCATGCATTCTGCAAAACAGTGCTTGAACCCTTGCTATCTCTGGACACTCATTTCTCACAAAGAATTTATTTCCTCTGTTACGTAAGAGACTAAGAATTATGTATGTTTTTGGAAAACGTTGAAGAAATTGAGGTGCATTTGAACATAATACCTTTCATTGGTGTAGCACTTGACAGTTGACCCGGCTCTTGTGTGTATGTTGTCTCATTTGATCCTTTTTGAGATAATGTAGGCAGATAGTGGTATCTCCCAGATGAGAAAGATGAAATTATTTTTTTCAAGGTCACATGGCTGCAGGTAGCAGAGCAAGGTCGAAATCTTTGAGACTCCTGACTGCTCTCCATTATCAACTTGGAAATAACAAGGTTGGCTTCCATGTTCTGATCTTGTTCAACATTTTATCCATCCCCGACAGCTAGAACCATGCCTAGCTTAGTTATCATATGTTGGGGATCTACCCAAAAACTTCATCTGAATTAGAGTACTTATTTGGGCTAGATTTGCCATCTTGACGGCTTAGTGCCATAATTGAGCAAAAAGCCTGTATTCCCTTTTCAGTATAACTTGTGGCATTTTAAGGGTGGAAGACACTTTGGCAGTCTGTGCCCTTCATTTTACAGAATTGAGTGAAATCTGGACTGGTTAAAGGGATTTGCTTGATGTTCCCTTCTGTTCTTCCACATTTACTCTACCCCCTTTGAACCCCTAATCTCTTTTCTTTAATTTGGTTCCATAAATCTTTTTAGCTTTGTGTAGTATATGTAAGGGACACTGATAGTATCAGAGTACAGGGTTACATCTGACAGTCTGCCCTTGAGGAATTTGGGATTTATCAAACTTGTTTTCCCACTTTAAATCTTTTCCAGTCTCATTGTTTTTGTTGAGTGGCCAATATTCCCAGATACGGCTTTGTTAATGAGACTATAAAATTCTTGGTATATTTTCAGTATACTTCATGATGATGCCCAGTGTCTTGTTGAAAGTAGATCTTATATTTTCTCAGTGAAAATACATGATAGAACTTAACAGCTCTCTTGTAAATGAGACCAAAAAATTCTTTGCAGCAATATCAGTATCCAGTTGACCCATTACTGACTTTCAAGATCTGAAAGTGTCCCAGAGCAGACTATTGAACTGCTCTCCTTACTTACAGGGAATCAGATGTGTTTGATATAGGTTAACATTTTTTGAGACAAATGCTTTCAAATTGGAAATAGTGCTTGTATGCACAGAAAGCCTTTCATTTGCATAGCACTTCAAAATGTCATATGTGGCATCTTGTTTAATTATTTTCATAGGGAGAGGACGGTATCCAGTAGTTGTTTTCATACAGTGCTGGTCCTTACAGTTTAAAAATAGTTTAAAATAGTTTCATTATATGCTGTTCACATACAGGTTTCCCCTGCTATCCAAAAGTAGAACATTTTGTAAGCTGAAATGGCATAAAGCAAAGAAGCAATGACCATTAGCTTATAGGGAAATTTTTGGGAGCATTCCCAGACCTCAAAAATAACCTCTCTGGCTTTTCTAATACCTTAGGGCATATCTTGCTAACAAAATAAATCAAGATAAAGTACAGATGCTCACAGGCACAGTTCAAAACTATATGGTGGCTTGATGCTGAGTATAGTTCTTGGGGAATGAGCTTGGACGTGCCATTCGGTTAGAATTGTGTCTGCCTCTGTGATGGCTCACTGCAAAACAAATGCCTAACACTGTTTTCACTTTTTTCTTTTTTTTGTAAGAGCAAAGAGTCTCTCTGGATTTCTTTTGGTTAGGGGAAACAAGTAATAATGTAAGTCTTTCATAAAGGCAGGGTGGCATAATGCAGCCTTTTGAAAAGCAAGGTTTACCTACATTACTATTTTTAAATTCCATCCTCTAGCATATGTTTGTTATTCTGGGAGTAGGGTACCCCGATTCAGAAGGCGAAGACTGAAACTCTGAAAATTCAAATACAGATACAAGGAGAGTGTCAAAGTAAAACATAGTGTTTCTAAGTAATGTGCTTGTTAAAATATATATATTTTTAGGGGCACCTGGGTGGCTCAGTTAAGCACCTGACTCTTGGTTTCGGCTCAGGTCTTGATCTCAGGGTCATGAGAGCACTGCGTCTGCTTGAGATTCCCCCCGTCCCTCCCCCTGCTCGCTCACATGGGCACACACACACTCTAAAATAAAAATAAAATCTTTGAAACATACATACTTTTAAACAGCTTTAAGGTCTAATTCACATACCATTTGTGTATGGCTTGACAATATACCCTACCTCTTTGTATTCGTCTCAAAATATCCTGGAATGTATTCACTTTTCATGAGGGTGGGGGAAAGAATTAACTTCAGAGTATTGTTTTTAAAAACCAAGTGCATATTTCTTGTCTGTCTTTCTTTTTTTTTAAGATTTTATTTATGTGACAGAGCACAAGCAGGGGAAGCAAGAGGGAGAGGGAGAAGCAGGCTCCCCGCTGAGCAGGGAGCCCATCATGGGGCCTGGGATCACCACCTGAGCCGAAGAAAGACGCTTAACCGACTGAGCCACCCAGGCACCCCCCAAGTGCATATTTCTAATTATGTGTATGTACACTTACAAGTACACACACCAAAGTCAATTTGAATTTTTATAGCTCTTCTCTTACAGAGAAGCTCCAAGTACTTTGTGTAGTGGTCAGCATGATGTGTATTGGGCGCTTGCTTTCTATTTTTTACGTAAATGACCAAATTGAGTGGAAAAAGGTAAGGGGAAGGCAACATGGCCTTTCCCTCCAGTTGTGTCAGTTTGAAGAAGTTGGGTCATGGAACTGAACTGGTGGGTCGAGGTGGTGGAGCATATGCTGACTTGGTTTTTATTCTCTACTGTAGTACAGTAAAAGTGAGGCCTGTCAACATCATGATATTGCATTGTATGAAATCTCATGGCTTGGCTCTAAAGAGCAGCGTAATTAGTCTAGTTCTAAGCACTCTGGTATAGGTAGACTCATTGCATTTGTACAGTATTGTTTCTTTAAGGAAACATCTGTTGATCATTAAATCCTTTTTAATTCTGGAGAATCTGGCAGGATTCACTTCCCAGAAAGAAACGCCTTGCCCCGTTAGAAGTCATTTCTTCCACCACCCCCCCCCATTTGTTTTCTTCGTATTTACCTATTCTGAGCATTTCATATAAACGAAATCATACAATATGTGGACTTTTGTTACTAGCTTCTTTCATTTAGCATTTAGGGGCTAGCATCCCCTTTTGTTTGTCCTTTTATTTATTGATATGAAACCACTTCACCAGTAGTTCTCAACCATGAGACAATTTTGTATCACTCACAGAGGAGTCATTTACAGTGTCTGAAGGCATTTTTGGTTGTCACAGCAGGGTGGAGGTTTTGGTACTGGCTGGAGATACTGTTAAACATCCTACAGTGCACAGGACAGCCCACCACAACAAAGAAATACCCAGCCTACAATGTCATTAGTGCAGAAGTTGAGAAACTAAATAAGGGTTAAGCTGGTATTAGTTGTAGGAAACCCTGTTTATTAAGGACACAGGTGTTTTGTCTCTTGTTTAAGGACTTTTGTAGACTTAAAAGTTTTTGAAAATGCTATCTTTTAAGCTCTTATTTAACCTATACGAGTATATAAAGAGCTTCACAAGTACCTCGTACTTGTTCAGTAAATTGCAGGAGTAATTAAGGCAGACAGAATTTAAAATTTCTGGGATGTGTGTGCGTTTTCCCTTAGTGCATATGGATTTGGCCTTAAATAATTGAGACACTTATTGTTTGTTACATGAAGTGGTTGGTTTAACTTTTTAACCAATTCACATCAGATTTAAAGAAAATTAAGAGTTGGACTAGTTTGATCATGTGGCAAGGGATTGATAAACCTGGAACATTAAACAATGCTTTACTTAATCCAGAGAAGACTGTTGAAATCCTAAACATGTAATGGGCCTAATACTAGAGTAGCAAAGGGCGTAGAGGATTTAGATAACATCGTTTCTCAGTTATTCGAGTAAAATAGAGTGGAACAAACACTGGCACCCACTTTAGTTAACTGATTTTACTTTCTAAAGGGCCAGTTAGTTCTTTTAAATCTGTTTATATTTGTACTAAGTGATTGCTGCTGCTAGATTTAAAGAAACATAAGTTACAGATCTTGTGAAAGAATTTTAGCTTGTTTTTAAATGAAAACCAACCATCATCGGTGATTTCTCAGCCAAAGGTTTTTGGAGGGGAGGGCAACAGAATCAGGAGAAAGGGAGATACATGATTTAAAAAGACATTCTGAGCCAAACAGTGCTTTAGTTTTTGTTTTGTTTTAGTTATGATGTTTAGTTTATTATTTTGAAATTTCCAATAACATTAAAGGAGAGGAAGATTTGTTGGTCAAGAGTCAAGGGTTTTAAAAAAAAAAAAAAAAGTCAAGGGATAAGAGTTGAGAAACCCTGATCTAGAAAGTTGGTATAAGCCAGAATCAGACCAAAGACCGGTTAATCCAGATTCTGCTCTTTTAGTATTAGATACATATATAGGACGAAGGGGCAGGGATGCTTTAATCAAATTATTTTTATGTTGAACTTGACCTCATTGTATGGACTGGCCATCAGTTCTATTTTTATTTCCCCAGTAACTAGACAGATCAATAATTGGGTATTAGCTGGTGATACTAGGTTAAGCCCCATGAGGGTAAGGATCTCTAGCTAGCATCATATTAGTCCCCAGCACTTTGAATTAGAGGATGTGGAAAAGATGAAAATAAACCTGTACACTGTGAGCATTCCAGCTCAGAGGCAGGCTTTATGTCTTACTCACATTTGCTTAGTAAATTTCTTCTCCTAGGCCTTTGCATATAAGCTAGGGGCAATATCGATGCTATAGGACCCAACCTCTGCATAACTGCTTTCTTTCAAAGCATAGAATAGATCCAAAATATAATCTGGTTAATCAGAAGTGATGCTTTTAGAGCAGGACTGGTAATAAGTCACTTGACAGAATCATGGAAACCACATTCAACACCGTCTTTTCTCCATATTATTGCAGCCATGTTCATCTGGTTAGCTCATTGAGACCATAATGCTTCAGGTTCTTAGTGTGTCCAGAAGGCTGTTCATAACACTCATAGCAAACAGGTCATCTTTATTTCCTGAAAGTTGGGTGTTTTGTTGTTTGTTTAAGGTGGGGGGGACAGAGGGAAAGAGAGAATACCTGCCGAGCAGAGCCCAGAGATGAGGGGGCTCAATCCCACCACCCTGAGATCACGACCTGAGCAGAAATCAGGAGTTGGCCACTTAACGGACTGAGCCACCCAGGCTCCTCCTGAAAGTTGGATTTTAAAAGAAAGGGTCCTGGTGAGAGAGCAGCCTTCAGTTAAACAAATGGTTGCATCATGTTACAAATTCTTAGTCTTCCTGGGTTGAAAATTAGATGAGAATTGGAACATGGAGGAGGAACTCATGGTTATAAAAGCCACAAAACTGGTCTTTGTTACAACAAAGCTCCTTGCCTTTTTCTTATCATGTAGGGGCTGCTCTCAGGAGCCAGTTTTAGAACTTGAGTTAGTCCTTTCAGCTCTTCTGCAGTAGCTGCTGACTGATGCGATCTCAGAAAAAGTCCTGAGAACTAGATAGTTAAAGAGCTGAGGTCAGTCCACTAAACAGAGCCATTTGGAAATTTGTAAAGATGTCATAACCGCAGAAAACATTAGAATGTGTTGGTTCTTAGGGGTTTTTATATTTTTCCTTCAGTACCCTATCTCGTCTTCATATGTGGTGTTTAGGGAAGGAGAGAATTTTTTTTTTTCTTAAAGGGCAAGGAGAGCCAACTCTGTGTAGAGTCTTAGTGTGTGAACACATTCAAATGACAGTAACACAGTTTACTGTGGTTATGATACCCCCCCTTCTCCCATAGAACTAATAACAAGCTTCTTAGAGGTTGGGGCTCCTGTGGGAAGAGCCCTAGATTTGGTATCCAAAACCCTGGGTTTAATTCTAGCTCCGCTATCTAATATCTCTGTAACTGTAGGATAGTCATTTAACCTCTCTGAGACTTAAGTTTTCTTTTCTGTAAATTGATAGTAACGATTCCTACCTCATGTGGTTATTTTACAAGTATCAAACAATCTTCATAAATGCCAAAAAGAATATGTTATTAGGGGTAGGAGTTTTGTTTTAGTTCTTTGTATACCAGGAGCAATGGATATAGTCACCTGTCTTAAAAACAAGTAGTTACTAAATTAAAAAATTCCCAATGATACATGATTGAATATAGTAGAAAAAAAGTTGACCCCACCCCAGTCTTAATGTTGAAACTCTTTCTAGACCTTTTCCCATACATAAGCAGTTTATTTTGTCAGTTTTCATTGGGTTTTCTTGCTGTGCCAGTATATTGTACTTTGTCCCTATTTACATCTGTGTAGTATACCATCGTATCCTTTGGTGGCCTTTTATGTTGCTTTCTTTAACGGTAGTGCCCTGTACAACTCTCTAATACCCAAGGAATGATAAATAATCTTTCTTTTGCCTTTTTAAAACAGCAAAAAAGAAGAATAAGAAGGGGAAAACTATCTCCCTAACAGACTTCCTGGCTGAGGATGGAGGGACTGGGGGAGGAAGCACCTATGTCCCCAAACCAGTCAGCTGGGCTGATGAAACAGATGACCTGGAAGGAGATGGTAATTTTTTTTCCCCATCATGCTTGGAGTTTTCATTCTCTTTGAGGCCAAACCCATTCTATAGTAATGGTTCACACTTGTAATCTGAAAGGAACTTACTCATTTTATAGAACCCTAAGTCTTATATTTGTGTATTTCATAGAATTTTAGGTTTAGGTTGTAAGAGTTTATGATTAGGGACTGAAGGGGTGAATCAGGAGAGCTTAGTACTAATTCTGTCTCTTTTGTTAACAGACTTTTCTCAAGGTATTAATTTAATCCTCATTTTCATTTCAAAAGTTGAGGACTAGACTACTAAAATTCTATGATGTCCTGATGTTACAATGTAATCTATAAGCTGTTTATATTCAGAATCAAGAGAATAATTTGTTCCAGGAGCTATTTTTATGAAGTCATGGAAAAACAAAACTGGTCTGAGGAATGGGACAGAATTGAGTTGTGTTGATTTTGTTTCATTTTTAAGAGGAGAATAAACCATGAAGAAAACACTTTGTCCACCCAAAAAGTTAGGAATATGAGAGTTGTCAACAATGTTTAAATAGATTTGGACTGAGGGTTCGAGTCTTGCCTCTACTAGGATTATCATCTACTCTTCTGCCATCTTTGTGATCTTAGGCAAGTTATTGAATCTTCTGAAATCTGAGTTTCCGTTTCCGTAGAATGGGAACAACCTCACAGCGTTATTAAAAAGATAAGATGGGATATAATGAATATAAAATGCCTGGCTCATCATAACATTCAATAAACAGTTGATACTTTCTTTGATGCATAAGGAATAAGAGTTACTATACTGTTAACAAAAGCCTGGGCCTTTAAAGGCCTTAAAATACTTAGAAACCAAGAGACAGTGAATACTGAGTCTTTTTGCAGTGCTAACCTGATTCTGACATTTCAGAAGCACTGTCTCTTTGTAAAGTGCCCTTATTTAAGTGCCTTTTTAATCTGTTTCTTTCCTGACATAACTTATTTAATCCTTGGCACTTAGCATGAGTCCACTTATTCTACAACAGCAGTAAGGGAAGTTTGCTGTAATTCCTTCTGTTCGCTTTCCTATCCTAGTTTCAACCACTTGGCACAGTAATGATGACGACGTGTACAGGGCACCTCCAATTGACCGTTCTATCCTGCCCACTGCTCCACGGGCTGCTCGGGAACCCAATATTGACCGGAGCCGTCTTCCGAAATCGCCACCCTATACTGCTTTTCTAGGGAACCTGCCCTATGATGTGACAGAAGAATCCATTAAGGAATTCTTTAGAGGATTAAATGTAAGTGTAAAGGTTTAAGGCAATTAACTCAATATGGAGAGTAGCATATTGGTTGTGACTGACTATCCCTGAATTTGTAAGCTGGGAAAGATTCTCAGACTGTGTCTAGATTTGGAAGAAATGGGTATATAAAAGGGCCTAAATGCCACTGATGACGTGGCATTTAGGCCCTTTGAGAATGTTCTCGTCCCACACCAATCAGGTGGTCTTTATTTTTATTTACTTAGTTATTTTTTAAGATTTTACCTATTTATTTGTCAGAGCACACAAGCAGGGCGAGCGGCAGGCAGAGGGAGAAACAGTCTCCCCAGTGAGCAGGGAGCCCGACTCGGGACTCCTCACTGGACCCTCGGATCACAACCCAAGCTGAAGGCAGACTTAACCAACTGAGCCACCCAGGTGTCCCACCAATCCAATAGTCTTAATGCTGTATTGATGCAGAAAGAATCTCTCAAAAACCTATACCTCTTCTCATTAAGAATCTTAAAAGTGATATTCCCGGGAGCACCTGCCTGGCTCAGTCAATGGAGCATGCGACTCTTGATCTCGGGGTCATGAATTTGAGCCCTACATTGGGCATATAGATTACTCAAAAAAAAAAAACAACACCCAGTTAGGTTGTAAGGCAGAAAGTTTCTCTGAACTCAGTCTGTTAATGACACTCAGGCTTATATCAAAATCACTTTTTAATTTTATATCTGAATACCTTTAACTGGAAGATGTATAATTTATATTAACAAGAGTGTGCTAAAATTTATTAAAGGTTCTGTGAGCCTGGTGCCACATATAGTGGAATTCAGTGTTTATAGGCATGCTTAAAAAGCTTAAGGGAGGGGCACCTGGGTGGCTCAGTCGTTAAGCAAGCCTGCTTCTCCCTCTGCCTGCTGCTCCCCCTACTTGTGCTTGCTGTCTGTCAAATAAATAAAACCTTTAAAAAAAATAAAAATATTTAGGACGCTGGCTGGTTCAGTAGGGCATGCGACTCTTGATCTCAGGATTGTAAGTTCGATCCCCACATTGGGGGGTAGAGATTATTTAAAAAATAAAATCTTTTTCTTTTTTAAGATTTTATTTATTTATTTGACAGAGAGCGAGAGAGGGAACACAAGCAGGGGGAGTGGGAGAGGGAGAAGCAGGCTTCCCGCCGAGCAGGGAGCCCGATGTGGGGCTCAATCCCAGAACCCTGGGATCATGACCTGAGCCGAAGGCAGACGCTTAACGACTGAGCCACCCAGGCGCCCCCAAAAATAAAATCTTTAAAGAAAGAAAGATACTAGGACTTTTTTTTTTTTTTAAGATTTTATTTATTTATTTGAGAGAGAGAGAGAGCATGAGGGGGGGAGGGTCAGAGGGAGAAGCAGACTCCCCGCTGAGCAAGGAGCCCGACGCGGGACTCGATCCCGGGACTCCAGGATCATGACCTGAGCCGAAGGCAGTCGCTTAAACAACTGAGCCACCCAGGCGCCCAAAAGATACTAGGACTTAAAAAAATCAGAATGAGTCACAGTTTCCAGTTCTGTTGGGTTTTTCTTCAGAATCTTTGCTAATGTGAACACATTAAAAAGTACCTTTCCTTGGGGCGCCCAGCTGGCTCAGTCAGTAGAGTATGCGACTCTTGATCTCAGGGTGATGAGTTTGAGCACCACATTGGGGGTAGAGTTCACCTTTTTTTTTCCCCCCTCTCTTTAAAAAAGTGTGTTTCCTTTAAAGATCTGCTGTCTCCTTCACTCTTACTTTTGTTTTTTGACTTCCTTCCTAGATCCTGTTCTCTGCACTGGGCCACCAACTTCTATGGGTGGCTTTTCTGGTGTTGTTAAAATCTTTAGGAAAAAAAAAAGTCACATACTCTACGACTGAGCAAGCCAGGCACCCCACGATGTGATTATTTTTTGAAAGCCACCTATAAATCTCCTCTCTGTACAAATATGTAGTACAACTAGAAGGCTGACCTGTTTTTGATTTCACTTTCTTGGCCTCTTCTGTAGAGTGTTGAATAACCTCGGGCCCATTCAGGCTTTTCACTGTTAATGCTCTAGATTTGGTCTGGAACTACTTCTCCCTTTCATATTTTCTTCTTTTTCCTTCTATATTCAAGAGGTGAGTTAAACTAGAATTTAAAAGAGGCTATAAGAAAATCTATATCTCAGGAGCCAGAGTTAAAGTATCAAATCAGTGCTGCAGAAGAATATAACTTGAATACATACAAAATACTGAAGAAATGAAGTAAAAGGGTAAGAAAACATATGGAAGCCATCAAAAAGGTGGCCAGAAAATAGTTAAAAGTATATGGAAATGGTCCTAAAATTGGAAGTGAAGCGTATATACCCTGTTATAAATAATAAATACAGTTTAGTGCCAGGGAAAGTTTTTTATGAAACTTGAAAGGAAGGAATCCTGCAAACCTACAATTAGAGAACACAAGGTAATCTCAAAACCAGATTAATGTAAATTTATTCTGTACTTTAAGAGTACAAAATTCAGCAGTTCGCCATCTTAGAATTCAACAGAGGAGGTCAATGTGACGGGTTTACAATCCAGTGTTTGTATTGTTAATATATGAAAATAGTAACATTTCTCAGGTAGGGTCCCAGAAAGTACACTGCCTAGAAAACTGGCAAAAACTGAATTGAATTTCTGAAATAGAACTGGAAATATGTATTAAAACCAACTACAATATAGGCATAAAGAGATGACTAAACAGTTGATTTTTACTGAAAAACAACTAAAAACTAGACTTGTAGAATGAGGCAGAAGTCAGGGATGCAAGAACTACCCTGAACTCATGTGGGGTTTTTTTTGTTTTTTGGGGTTTTTTAAGGGTTAAATTCATATTGTTCAAACTGGAAAGGATTAATAGCATACAGTGAAGTCTCTCTTCTATCCCTTTGCACCAGTTTTCCTTCTGGAGACAACCAGGTTCTTGTGGTTTGTTTTGTTTGTTTGTTTTAAGTAGGCTCTAGGCCCAGCATGGAGCCCATTGCGGGGCTTGAACTCACGACCCTGAGATAAGAGTCAGATGCTTTACCAGCTGAGCCACCCAGACACCCCAGTTCTTGTGTATTCTTCAGAGAAATTCACTGCATATGCACTGGTTGGGGAGGGGAGGCGGGGAAAGACAAATGAACAAGAACACTCAATAGGGAAATATGTTTCTTTACTCCTTCAGATCAGTGCAGTGCGTTTACCACGTGAACCCAGCAATCCAGAGAGGTTGAAAGGTTTTGGTTATGCTGAGTTTGAGGACCTGGATTCTTTGCTCAGTGCCCTGAGCCTCAACGAAGAGGTAAAGAAAAGAAAAGAAGGTGGGGACTTTGAGGGGTGGGAGCTAACCAGTCTTATGTTTATCAATATATTTTTGGTTGGGTCAGTAGCTATTTCAAAGATTGTCATATCTACAAAGAAAAGTACAATGTAACACTTAACATTCAACATCTAGCAAGTCGCATTTTGCTTGAGCAAATTCAACAGGCTCCAATAACTCAGGGAGGTACTTAGGTGGAAAATAATGGAAGAAAGCCACCACACCAAGACTTTAATAGAAGCTCTCCTTCATACTCTCATGGCTTTGCTTTTTAAAATAATCTGACCAGATCAAAGCAAATAGGAAAATGATGTTAATCAGTTTAATGTTAAAGGTATTATCTGGTTTTCAGGGAAGTTAGTGGTGTTTCTGATCATTTTAAGAGAGTTTGGAAATGTTTTTCAGTTGGAAGTCATTTGTAATACATGTTCGTAGGAATCTCTTACAGGAAAATGACAATAAACATTCAGTGCTTCTGCTTTTTAATGTTGCCCATAGATGTTCTGTCCAGACACACTAGAGATTTAGTAGGGAGAGGAGATTGAGCTGTTAATACATGAGGGGGATATGAGTATTAAATCTAACTATAATTAGTTATTTGAGTGATTTGTGCCATGCAGTGATCCTTAAGCTAGCCCAAGCAGGATATTTGAAGCATTTAGCTACCTGTTAGTAATGGAAGTTTCTAGTATAGGACCTGCTTTTGCTTTTTTTGTTGTTGTTTTTTTTTTTAACCTCTAGTGACTAAAACAAATTCTATCTGGGAAGGAAAGGGGCTCTTTTTTTCTCTTTTTAATTCCAGAACCCCTTTACTGTTTCTTGAGAAGGCAATTTCCAGTGCCATTTGTGCCATAATTCTATGGTCCAAATCTGCCATTTGACACAACTGAAATCAATATACCTCTTAAAATACTCCTCCTTTCTCATAATTGAGTGCCACCATGATACTCTGAAGTAAATGTCAAAAATTAAATATATGAAAAGCTTAAAGTTGTTCCAAAGGTTTTTTCCTCAGATCATTTTTAAAAAGGTTTTATTAACCTGACTAATTTTTAACTTCTCAGTTTGGATAAAGGAAAGAATACCATACAGTTTTATTATCTGAAGTTTGCTGAATTATCTATTATGTAAAATGCTGTCATGGTCCAGACTTAGGAGTTACTTTGTTTCTAGAGATTTCATCATAGTGGTTTTTTGGGTTTTTTTGTTTTTTTAAGGATTTTATTTATTTGACAGAGAGAGACACAGCAAGAGAGGGAACACAAGCAAGGGGAGTGGGAGAGGGAGAAACAGGCTTCCTGCTGAGCAGGGAGCCCGATGCGGGACTCGATCCCAGGACCCTGGGATCATGACCTGAGCCCGAAGGCAGACGCTTAACAACTGGGCCACCCAGGCGCCCTCATCATAGTGGATTTTGATGTAATTCTGGATGTTTTCAACTAAAATTCACTGTTATCCTTCTTCAGCTGTAGATTCTACTGTGCAATGAGGAAAAATCAGCAGTAGAATTAATTGGGTTCAAAGTGTAAATAATAATGTGGGAAAGGGAAGTCAGAGGGTGTCCTGGAGGAACTGATTTATCCAAAGGTAATTTTGAGTGAAAGAACTTGAGATAATAGAGACAATGCTTGCTGTACCTTTGCTGTGCATAGTAGGGGCTCTGCAAATGTCTGAATGAATAATTGCTCTGGACCCAAATATGCCTTTTATTTAGCTAGTTGCCTGGGAATTATTTTCAATTTATTACACTTGATAAATTGCCTTTGATAGTTAAAAGGCTTATTTTGTGAAATAAAGCTTTATAAAACGGTAAGATAATTGATGTGCTGTTGATATAAACCCAACTTAAATTTGTCAATTCTAAGGGGTTATTTCAGTTTTCAAGTCTTTATAAAGGATTCTTTAGCCAACAAATTGGAGTGTTGGCTAGATTACAGTGTTTTTCCTTTATCTTCCTTCCCCCAGTGCTTCTGCTATGCCCAGACGTTCAAGGTCACTCATGGGATTTGTGCATAATGGGGCAAAAGGTTGGTTAATGTGGTCCTATGCTCTCAGTCTCTAGGTAACAGGAGAATTCGAGTGGACGTTGCTGATCAAGCACAGGATAAAGGTAAGAAAGCTGATAGAAATCTTCCTGTTTTGTTTTGGTCCTGGGATGACAAAGCAGAGGCACCCTTTCCCAGAAAATTTTAATAGAGGTAGGGAGCAGTAGGCCTGCCTGAAACTTTAGCACTACTTCTCAACTAAGGATGATTTTGCCCCACTGGGGATGTTTGTCAATGTGTGGAGATATCTCGAGTTGTCAGAACTGGGGAGTGCTGCTGACCCCTACTGAGTAGAATCCTGTGGTTGATCATAGGATGTGCATAGGACAGCTCCCCACAGCAAAGAATTATCCACCCCAAAACATTAATAGTATTGAATTGGAGAAAACCTGATTGATCTAGATGAACATTAAATATGTAATGATAGATGAGGTGTCTCGAACAGCATAAGAAGGGCTTCATTCATTTATCCAGTATATCAGGGGAGGGGTCGGGGTGCGTGAGAAATAGTGGGCAGAAGTTTTTATGCACTAACTCGTGGTTTTTAAATTTATATATCTATAGACAGGGATGATCGTTCTTTTGGCCGAGATAGAAATCGGGATTCTGACAAAACAGATACAGACTGGAGGGCCCGTCCTGCCACAGACAGCTTCGATGACTACCCACCGAGGAGAGGTGATGATAGCTTTGGAGACAGTAAGTTCATTTTTATCAAGTGAGTTTCTACTGTGTTCTGGGGACTGTTTTGTAATAGGATAAACATATGAATGTAAATGATCACATTAGCAGAAAGGGAGCAGTAGACACAAAAAAATTTTATAATATCCGAAAGAATTGATAGATACAGAAGAATTTGATGAATTTATAATTTAAAAAAAACAAAAAACAAAAAACCTTGCCAGACAAAGAGTAGATGGGAGATTTCTCTCTCTCTTAAGAAACAGATGTTTAGGGGCACCTGGGTGGCTCAGTCAGTTAGCCATCAACTCTTGGTTTCAGCTCAGGTCATGATCTCAGGGTCATGAGATCCAGCCTTTTGCCAGGCTTTGCACTGGGCATGGAGCCTGTTTCAGATTGTCTCTCCCTCCCTTTGTGCCCCCCCCCAAAATAATAAAATAGAAACACTTGTTGATAAAGAAAGCCAATGGATCTTATAAAGTAAGGAACTAACAAAAGTTCAGGAGGATTGCTGGGTTAAGAGCATTATACAAAAATTGGTTGCATTGCTAGCAGCCAACAGTCAAAATGGAATTTTTTTTAACATACCTTTTAAAATAATAGAAAATTCATTCACTTCAAAAATAAAAATGTCTACCATGTGCCAGATACGTTCTGAGCTTGGGATATAGCAGTGAACAAAACAGACAAAAATTGTATCCTCATTGAACTTTCTTTATACTGGGGGAGAGAAATAGTGCTCAAATAAATCAACTATAATTTAGAGAAAGGAGAAGGGAAATAGAGAATGTCATGGGGTAAGAGTTGGGGTGAATCAACAACTTTTACATACACCACCTAAATCCAACAAAAGATAGGCAAAACTTTTATGGGGAGAATCAGGCAGCTTTATTGAAATCTATGAAGAAAGAACACTAATTCAGAAAAGAAAAGACAAAATAGTGATTTTTCCATATAATAAAATACAACATACACATAATGATCTGGGTGAAATTCAAAATCTATAATGTTTAGGGGAAGAGGCAAAATTGTGTAAAAATTTGAAACTTATACAGTGTTTAATATGTAGTTACAAAAATGTATATATGGTGATCTAACCACCTTTATGAGCTTGGGTGACGGTAGAGGGAGCCCTTTAGCTCCATTTGTAAACCTACTACTTTTAAATTTAAAAACTGAAGTAAACATGGCAAACTGTTGGCGTCCCCTAAAACCTAATAAGTGCAGATACAGAAGTCTGTTATAATTGCTTCTTTTTTTTTTTTTTAAAGATTTTTATTTATTTGACAGAGAGAGAGATAGCGAGAGAGGGAACACAAGCAAGGGGAGTGGGAGAGGGAGAAGCAGGCTTCCCGCCGAGCAGGGAGCCCGATGTGGGGCTCAATCCCAGAACCCTGGGATCATGACCTGAGCTGAAGGCAGACGCTTAACGACTGAGCCACCCAGGCGCCCCTGTTATAATTGCTTCTGTACTTTCCTGTGTGTTTGTAATATTTTGTAAGTAAAAAGAAATAGAACAACCTCAATTCATAAACGTTTTAATTTTGTGAGACACCTTGTGAGTTCTCTACCAAATAAAATTGAGGAAGCAACAAGAGATTGAATTCCTGTTTTTGTAAAGAATCCTCCCTAACCTAATAAGATGTCAGAGAAGGGAGAAGGAATCAAGTTTATATCTGACTTTTCAATCAAGACTTTGTGACCAGGCAAAGCCTTGGGAAGAACTACCCGAGAGACCTACCTTTCATGTCAACATTTATACAAGAGGTTCCGTTGTTGACAGAAAGAAATGGCTCTTGAAAGAAAAAGCAGTCAGACCAAAGGTCCTGTTTTGAATCAAGGGACATGACTATTTTCTCACTTGACCTTGAACTTAGGGTGGTGCATGGGTGGCTCAGTTGGTTGGGAGTCTGCCTTCCGCTCAGGTCATGATCCCAGGGTTCTGGGATGGAGCCCCATGTGGGGCTCCCTGCTCAGCATGGAGCCTGCTTCTCCCTCTCCTCCCTCTGTCGCTCTCCCTGCTTGTGCTCTCTCACTCTCTCTGTCAAATAAAATCTTTAAAAAAAAAAAAGGGGGGGGAAAGACAGAAACCTTGAACAAGTTTGTAAGACTAGGTGATGTCCCCAAGGTCAGCTCTGCCAAGTCTTTAGAGACTCAGGCATTAGGCCCATAAAAGACTTAGGGGAGGGGGGGGTAGTTATACTAAATGTTACCGTAAAATCTCAGCAAACATTTCTGTGTTTCCTGGCCATCTGTTTTGGTGAGGGCAAGCTTATTATTATTTTATTATTATCTAAGTAAAATTAAGTTATATAGTTCATCTGTCTCTCTAGAAATCAGATATATATTTCAAAATAAATACAAGGCTGATATTTGGTTTTTGAATTCTGTTTTAGATTCTCTCCTGTGTATAATTGTTTTACCAACATTAACCTGTCCTTTAACTTACAAATTTAAGCTAACAGAATGTAGACAAAATGATACTGTTTCCAAAATAAAATCATTGTTTAAAAGGAAGTAGTCATAAAAATAAAGTCCTTGTTTGCTCTGCGTACATAAATTAATAAACTCAAAATGTTAAGTTTTTTTGTTTTAATTGCTTGATTCATGTTTGGAAATTGAGGTTTTTCATGTAAAAATTGGGATTCCCAACTTTCTCAGAAAATTGGAAGATCTAGCAAGTTAGCCAAAGCTAAGTAGCCCCCACCTCCTTTTATAAATGCCTTACACCATGTCGCTTCCCACCTGAGCTCTACATTCTTTTATACAAATTTCTGGCATTTCAACACCTGTGATACTGATATTCACATGTGTGTAAAATACAGTTTTCAAGTGTCATGAACACATACAATCAATACATTCCTTGTTCCGTTTTTAATGATTGTTTTGTATGGATGCCCCCTGATTTATTTAATCCATAGCTTGTGCACTCAGCAGTTTTAGTATTATAAACAACATTGCAGGGGCGCCTGGGTGGCTCAGTCAGTTAAGCATCTGCCTTTGGCTTAGGTCATGATCTCATGGTCCTGGGATCGAGCCCCACATCGGGCTCCCTGCTCAGCAGGAAGTCTGCTTCTCCTTCTCCCGCTGCCCTCCACTCGTTCTCTCTCTCTCTCTCTCTCTCAAATTTAAAACAAAATAAACAACATTGCAGTGAGCCTCCTTGTACATGTGTCTTTATAATATGTCCAGTTATTTATTTTTTTTTTTTTTAAAGATTTTATTTATTTATTTGACAGAGACAGCGAGAGGGAACACAAGCAGGGGGAGTGGGAGAGGGAGAAGCAGGCTTCCCGCCGAGCAGGGAACCCGATGCAGGGCTCGATCCCAGAACCCTGGGATCATGACCTGAGCCGAAGGCAGACGCTTAATGACTGAGCCACCCAGGCGCCCCTGTCCAGTTATTTTCTCAGGTTAAATTCCTAGAAATTGAATTGTTGTTCCGGAGAGTATATGTGATTTTAAAGTTCTTAGTGTATAGTTCTGAAACAACTTTCAGAGTGGTTGTGCTATTTTAGACTCAGCAGCAGCAAAGGAATTGACTTATTCCCCTAAACTCTGCCAACACCAGAGGTATCTTATTTTAATCTTTGCCATTTTGGTGGTGGGAAATGTCCTATTAATTATAGTTTCTGTTCCTTAAATGATAGCCAGTTAATCCACTGTCCTATGTCATACATATTTTTCTCATTTGGTTTGCCTCTCAGATTTGAGGTTTGTGTGTTTTCTCATGCTAAACTTTTTTTTTTTTTTTAAGATTTTATTTATTTGACAGAGAGAGACAGCGAGAGAGGGAACACAAGCAGGGGAGTGGGAGAGGGAGAAGCAGGCTCCCCGCGGAGCAGGGAGCCCAGTGTGGGGCTTGATCCCAGGACCCTGAGATCATGACCTGAGCCAAAGGCAGCCGCTTAACTGACTGAGCCATCCAGGCACCCCCCATGCTAAACTTTTTAAGTAGTCTTTGGTTCTTTAGAACCAATCAAAAATACAGATTCCAATTATATTCTAGTGTATTTAAGTCTTTAATGCTGGAAATTCATTATGAGATATATAGAGATTTTTCTCTTTAACTGCTAAATTACTAGCTTGGCAACATTTATTTAATCATCAGAGAAAATATTTTGAATCAAACTAGTACCAGGAAACTTAATTCAGTTCACATTTTTCCACTTTGGATTTAAAGTGTTTTGGGTTTGTTGTTTGGTTTTGGGGGTTTTTTTGTTTGTTTTTTTATTTATGTATCCAGAGAGAGCACAAGCAGGGGAAGCGGCAGGCAGAGGGGGAAGCAAGCTCCCCGCTGAGCAAGAAGCCTGATGCTGGACTCCATCCCAGGAGCCTGGGATTATGAACTGAGCCGAAAACAGACGCTTAACCTACTGAGCCACCCAGGCACTCCATAAAGTGATTTACTTTTATAAAAACATAGTAGTTCCGCAGGGAGTCTGCTTCTCCCTCTGACCCTCCCCCCTCTCATGTGCTCTGTCTCATTCTCTCTCTCTCAAATAAATAAATTTTTAAAAAAAATAAATAAATAAAATAAAAACATAGCAGTGACTGTAAACTCATGAAACCAAATTGACTTCATGAGCTATCAAGCTTCTTTCTATTAATGGTGTCAAAGAAAAGGGAATGACATTACTTGGTCTGTTTTCTCTCTAGAGTATCGAGATCGTTATGATTCAGACCGATACCGTGATGGGTATCGGGACGGGTATCGTGATGGCCCACGCCGAGATATGGATCGATATGGGGGCCGGGATCGCTATGATGACCGAGGCAGCAGGGACTACGACAGAGGTTATTACAAAACACAACTAAGTGAAATTGCTTTCTTTCAAGAACCCCTTTCTTGCCTTTCTTCCCTCCGATGTGATGATCATAATTTGGGCTATGTTCACAGGCTACGATTCCAGGATAGGCAGTGGCAGAAGAGCATTTGGCAGTGGGTACCGTAGGGATGATGACTACAGAGGAGGTGGGGACCGCTATGAAGACAGATACGACAGACGAGACGATCGGTCATGGAGCTCCAGAGATGATTACTCTCGGGATGACTATAGGCGTGATGATAGAGGTAATCATTTTCTTTTGCTTACTAATAAAGCAGCCCACTGGAGAAACCGATTAGAAAATTATCAGTTATGTAAGTGGGTTTTGAAACAGGATAGAATATACGTTGTACAAGGTGTGGCAGAGCACAGAGGAAAGAGCATGGGACGAGGGTGACCTAATGGAAATAGAGCAAAGTCTAGTTCTAAGTTGCCTTAGCATAGAGATTTTTCAGTTAAAATTGGTTGAATATACAAACGAGAAAAGGAAAACATTTGCCACGCAGTCTCCTAGCCAGTGATTGGCACGGTGGGGTTAAATATCAAGTGTTGGTGATTTCAGTGCCATTACACCACAGTCATTGATACTTGTTAACTAATGAAATGTCAGCATACCTCTTCTAAAATTAGGCCCCTCATGTCATAACATTTATATAAAACCTATTGTGTTGCAAATCTCTCCTCAAAAAGTGTCAATAAATGGCCAATATTTGTGTTCTGACTTCATTAATATCATCCAAAAAGTAAGGTATCTGACCCAGAGTTTTTCTCTTCAATTATATATATATATATTTTTTAAAGATTTTATTTATTTATTTGACAGACAGCAAGAGGAGAGGGAACACAAGTAGGGGGAGTGGGAGAGGGAGAAGCGGGCTTCCCGCTGAGTGGGGAGCGTGATGCGGGGCTCGATCCTGGTACCCCGGGATCATGACCTGAGCGGAAGGCAGATGCTTAACAACTGAGCCACCCAGGCGCCCCTCTCTTCAATTATTTTTAGCAGCTTGCCTAGCCTTTTTTTTTTTTTTTTAAAGAGTTTTATTTATCAGAGAGAGAATGAGAGAGAGAACACGAGAGGAGAGAAGGTCAGAGGCAGAAGCAGACTCCCTGCTGAGCAGGGAGCCCAATGCGGGACTCCATCCTGGGACTCCAGGATCATGACCTGAGCCGAAGGCAGTCGCTTAACCAACTGAGCCACCCAGGTGCCCTTGCCTAGCCTTTTAACATCCCGATGTTAGCCCTGTGTGCCAAGTGCTTTTTTTTTTTTTTTAAACTTTCATTGCTGTTAGCGGTTTCCTCTATTCCCATGCATGCAACCTAGAAATACTAACACTTATTGAGCATTTACTCTGTACCAGCAGTGAGTTGAGCGCTCTCGTGGATATTATACAGTCTTCTTTTTTTTTTTTTTTTTTTAAGATTTTATTTATTGTGGGGGGACAGAGGGAAAAGCAGGCTCCCCACTGAGCAGGGAGCCCAATTTGGGGCTCCATCCCAGCACCCTGGGATCATGACCTGAGCCAAAGGCAGACACTTAACCGACTGAGCCACCCAGGCGCCCCACAGGTATTTTACAGTCTTAAGAATTCTATCTGGTGGGGCACCTGGGTGGCTCAGTCTTTATGCGTCTGCCTTTCGCTCAGGTCATGATCCCGGGGTCCTGGGATCGAGCCCCGCATCAGGCTCCCTGCTCAGCGGGAAGCCTGCTTCTCCCTCTCCCACTCGCCCTGCTTGTGTTCCCTCTCTTGCTGTCTCTCTCTGTCAAATAAATAAATAAAATCTTTAAAAGGAAGAAAAAAAAAGAATTCTATCTGGTATAGATAATGTTTCTCATTTCCACTTTACTAGAGAGTATAGTGGAGGCTTAGGTGTGGGCTTTGGGTCTCCTTGATTCATGACCTTTTCCTCTCTCAAGCTATTCTTCCCTCCCTCAGTAACTGCATACCTCATCTTTTTTTCCAGTGACCTTGCCCTGTGGTCCCTCTAAGATCTGCCCCCTTATCTCTAGAGTCACTGCCACTGGTTTTGTTCAGACTTCATTGCTTATACCCACATTACTAACAAATTTCCCTGCCTCATTCTATCTTCACACTAGCCCAAATTGTCTTTCTGGAACAAGAGCTAATTAGATTATTCTGCCTACAGTTTACCTCGTTAGTGCTATGTACCATTAGGTTCTTGCTCAGTTTTCTAGACTTTCAGGAGTTCCACTTTGAAGCCTTCACAGGCTTCCCCAAACACAGTCCCAGTCTAAGAACTTCCATGTGTATAAATCTGTTTTGTAGAGCTTAGCATACTGTGTTCTTTTTTTATTCTGATCTTCCCATTGAATTGGGCTCCTTGCAGGCAGGAACTAAAAACTAGCCAACTGTCATATTCCTGGCCTTAGCACAGTATTTGAAATATAGGTGCTCATCATTTGTTGAGTAGCTAAAATAAATGGAAATTATCAAAGAAAGAAGAAAAGGACATTATGTACTGTAGTGGGAGGAACGTAGAGTTGGTTTGTTAATACAGATGTCATCCTTTGGTCCTCCAAGTATTAGGTGTATGGCTTAAATGAG
Organism: Mirounga leonina; assembly: GCF_011800145.1. Taxonomy (NCBI): domain Eukaryota; kingdom Metazoa; phylum Chordata; class Mammalia; order Carnivora; family Phocidae; genus Mirounga; species Mirounga leonina. Next base: position 24,956,934 of record NW_023270314.1, on the reverse strand, counting down.
TTACTCTTTCTGACCCCCAGTTTTACCCTATAAAAGGGAAGTTAATGGGCCCTTCATAAAATTATACATATTAAAACTGAACCTCGGGAGGGCGGGGGCCGTTCCTGGCTGGCTCAGTTGATGGACCATGAGACTCTTGATCTCAGGGTTGTGGGTTCGAGCCCCTCATTGGATATAGAGATGACTTAAAAATAAAATCTTTTTTTTTTTTAAAAACTGTATCTCAGAAGTTTATATAAATTGCCAGCTTAAAATCCTTATAGAAAATTTAAATCTTGGGGCGCCTGGGTGGTTCAGTCGTAAACCATGTGCCTTCGGCTCAGGTCATGATCCCGGGTCTTGGGATCGAGCCCCTTGTCAGGCTCCCTGCTCGGTGGGGAGCCTGCTTCTCCTCCTCCCTTTATTACTCCCCTTGCTCGTGCTGTCTCTCTCTCTCTCTCTCTCTGGTCTCTGTGTCTCTCTCTGTCAAGTCAATAAATAAAATCTTTAAAATACATATATTTTTTAAAAAGGAAAGTTTAAATTTTGCTGAATTATCCCCTCTTTGCAGATACATACGTACATATGTTCTGTACTAAAAGTATAAAGACCTCCTTGGGAATGATAAGCCCCAAATTTGAGCGTAGTGGTTATGAGAGGACAGAACACAGCTAGGCATGTCATCAGGGGAAAGATACTCAGGAGCCTTTAGTGTGGATTTTAGAGTGTTTTATTAAGCCAGGTGGGTGGTTGGGACCACATAGGTTTTATCTTGTTTATCTTTTGAATGTTGGAAATATTTAGGATAAACACTAATTTTGAGAAATATAATTCCCTTGAAACACTAAGGTTTATCTTGAAATATTCTGACAGCTTCGATCCAAGAAGGAATCACATTCCTTTAGTATTTACATCATCTGTTCAGTGCTGTATGCTTTGCTCCATGAATCACTATCAGATTTAGATTCTACACAGAGACAAGAGTATAGGAACTAGAGTCTTTCCCATCATTATTGTCACAAGCTCTTCTTAGCCTCCTGAAGTAGTCCATCTTTTAGACCACACTTTTCACCAAGATACTTTCATCCAGTAGTTTATCGTAATTGGACATTTCTTGCCGGTAATAGTAGTTGTGATGATTCACCATGTAAGTGTTTACCTTTCTCAGTCTTCCCTTCAGTGTGGCACTGCCTCATGGATATGGTAGTGGAAAGATTGATTGTCCTTGGTTATTTAAGCCATCTTCTAATGTTCTCCCTTCTCAGCTGGATTGGCCAGGTCACTACTCTGAATCCCACATGGCATTTTCTTAGCGCTCTGTCTGGGCATCTGGCTTTCAGCCATCAGCTTCTGGTGATTTTGAAAAACTGTTACTTAGAGTTTTATTTAACTTAGGTCCCCCGCAAAGACCCAAACTGAATCTAAAGCCTCGGAGTACTCCTAAGGAAGATGATTCCTCTGCTAGCACCTCCCAGTCCAGTCGAGCGGCCTCTATCTTTGGAGGGGCAAAGCCTGTTGACACAGCTGCTAGAGAGCGAGAAGTAGAAGAGCGGCTGCAGAAGGAGCAGGAGAAGCTGCAGCGCCAGCTGGATGAGCCAAAACTAGAACGCCGGCCCCGGGAGAGGTGAGGTTCTTTTGGATGGTAGGTTTCCCGTCTGGTAGTGCAGTGCCCCCTGTTGGGCGGGGGCGGTACAGCCCCGGGGCACCCTTGGGAAACTCCTGTAGAGGTTACTAGTTGTCACTTACCAGCATTTACTGTACACGGCCTAGGGCCACTAGGGGTGCTGTAATCTATGGGATAGTCCCACCTGATGAAGAATTAGTTGCCTGGCCCTTAATGATTTTTAAAAGAGCTTAACCAGCCTTAACCTCTGACAAATATAAATTGGTAGTGATTTAATACAGGAGTGGGCAAAATACAGCCTGTTTCTTTTTTTACGAATAACGTTTATCTGACCCATTAAGAAAAAATAGGCCAAACCTGGCTTTAGTATATGGAGTAAAACCCCACCATGGTGAGCTGAGTGGGTATGCCTCTTTCCAAGTTACTGGGGATAGAGTAGAGAGAAAATATTTTCACTTATATTAAACATCGACTGTAAATTATTTTCCATCTATTTTTACTTGCGTGTATGTTAAAGGAGTCATTACTGAAGCGTTTATTATTAAAAGGTGGAATTGGATCTAATAGGGTAGAAACCTCCTGGAATAACATTCTGAAAAATCGTCTAGTTTTTAGTGGCTTGTAGAGTTCCGTTACCAGTAAGGAAGGGCTGTAGGTTATATAGGAGACTGTTCTTGGTGCTTGAAGTGTTGAGAGCCAAAGTGTCTTAATGTCTGCAACTTTCAAGTGGTTTGAGAGAGACAAGATGTGCACACCCACCCACAAATAACAGTGAGTGTGATAGAATATTAATAAGTGATAGTTTTTGAGGGGTCAGCATGGGTCCAAAGTGGCCTTCATTGAGCTGGATGTAAGTTTTCTTTTTTTTTTTAATCTCTTTGTATAGACACCCCAGCTGGCGAAGTGAAGAGACTCAGGAACGGGAACGGTCCAGGACAGGAAGTGAGTCATCACAGACTGGAACCTCGGCCACATCTGGCAGAAGTAAGTCAGACCAGGGTGGGTATCGTGTTATTGCCCCTTTCCCTAAACTAGCCATAACCAAATTATGCAGAGACTTCGGGGTGTTAAATTGAGTCATGGAAGCTTTATTTGGATTAGCATACATTGATCAGAATGTCACATCTCCTGGTCTGAAAAATCTGACAAATGGGCACCAGAAGAGACTTAGGTGATCTGTTTAATAATCTTCCACTAATGAGTATACTTGATGGTTAGGTTTCTCCCTTCCTTTTATGTCTTGACATTCCAGAGTTTTCCTTTGTTTAGAGCAGTCACAGTCACACAGCTCTCTTCGCCAGACTTTTTGGATGTCATGTATGACCAGAGCAATGTCTCAAGCGATGATCTTCTGCTCTTGATCCTTTCTTCCTTCCTTGAATTTATCAATTGGTCACAAGCATGTTTAGTGTTTTGGAAACTGAGTGATTAAATCATAACACCTCCCTTACTGCGAACCAGTGTTTTTTAAATTTTTTCCTCCCAAATTGATTTGTACTTGAGCATTTCAAAGCATAGCTCTGGGTTGAAATGATTGTTGTAGAAGTTTTCTGGAAATTACTCATACTGGAGTAGCCTTTTAGTAACAGGATGGTAATGCCTCTGTTTGTAGCCAGGTGGGAGTATGATGGTTGGTTGATTATATATCTCCTGAGGAGGCTGCACTGAAAACATACAATCTGACAAAATAACTTTTAGTTTTGAGGAGACGTTTGTTGCCCTTAAAAATAAAATGTATGTTCTGTTTTTTGTAAATGTATATCACAGTGTGTGTGTTTTGAGCCTCCAAATTGAAGTTTGATCAGTGGTACCTGGGGTTTAAGGTTCATCAAAGGTCCTCTTCGCACACAGTACATATTGTTCCAAGTATAGACATTTTAACACTGTACTGAAAATGTAGTAAGGCTGTGATCCTAAAATAAAGAGCACTCGTTCCTAGGAAAGGTCGGGTGGCTATCCTTGGAGAGCCATTATTTTTCTTGAATCAATAAAAAATGTCACTTTTCTCAGAGTGATATTTGGTAACCACTGGTTTAGGGATAGTTTCATCTATTGGGAGCCAGATAGAGGTCTGTATTTAGGAATAATGATGAAAAGAGGTCAACTTGGGTGGACATTTTCCATTCTCTTGAGATCCTGAATAGATGGTTGTATAATAGCTTTTCCTGATAATGTAACTTTCCTACTCTGACTTCACAGATGCACGAAGGAGAGAGAGTGAAAAGTCTCTAGAAAACGAAGCACCCAATAAGGAGGAAGACTGTCACTCTCCAACTTCTAAGCCTCCCAAATCTGAGCAGCCTCTGAAGGTAATGCCAGCCCCTCCACCAAAGGAGAATGCTTGGGTGAAGCGAAGTTCTAACCCTCCTGCTCGATCTCAGAGCTCAGACACAGAGCAGCAGTCCCCTACAAGGTGAGTCACCTTGGAAGCAGAACAGTTCCTTAGCTGTAGACTCTTAAACATTGTGATGTCATGATGGAGAGTGCCCTAGATGTTGGCCTTACATAGCATATTTTAAGTTATGCTATCTTTGCTCTCAGTTCAAATTCAGTGGTGTGCTGGAAGTGGCTCATTTAAGCCAGTTAGTTTTCTAGAGTTTTGATAACTGGTTGGCATCACTTTAGCTACTCAAAATCTGCAAATTGGTAATCAGAACCTGCTGCTGCCACATTTGGCAGTATGGCTTTGGGGGTCCATTTACTTTCCTAAGTCTTAGGATCCTCATTTGTAAAATAGAGAATAATATTCACCTTGCATGATCATGATGATCCTACAGGACATGGTACTTGGTGAGTGTTCAGATAATTGCTTTCATTGTTGTCTTTCCTATATTTTAATGTTCTACATGTTAAGTATGTATTTTTGGTTCTCTGTAAAGTTTACTACTTGGAGAACGATTATACGTTTCTCATCTGTTCCTTCCCTAAGACTGATGAATATAATTACATGTTTTCCTTCTAGTGGTGGGGGGAAAGTAGTTCCAGCTCAGCCACCTGAGGAAGGACCAGCGAGGAGAGGTAAGACCAACAGGAAGTCAGTATTTCACATAGCTAGAGGCCTCAGTAAAAAACCTGTAGAGGACTCATGAAATACAGAACTCCAGTGTAATTTGCACCTGTTTTTGTGTTAAGGATTCTTAGATTACCTGCCTTTTCTTGCCAGTAGAGGGCAGGAGTAGTCTCTTTGGAGAAAGCGTGGAGCCCTGCCCTTTCCTGGTAGAACATTTCTTTAAAAGGGGAAAAAAAGAATAGGAAGGAAATTAACATGCTCAGTCCAGATTAGAAATGTCACCATCTATCTGTAAGGCCAAGGTCACTACACGGCGTCACAGTCCTTCATTTCTAGTTTGCTCTTCATGATGACATAACCCTACCGTGGAACTTTTTAGTGGGTCTTATTTGGGGGCAGGGGGAACGTGGGAAGAAGGGTTGGGAAAGGAAGTCTGGGTTAGGGTGAGGCTGAATTGCCCTCGGTACCCAGGGGCACACTTTTCTGCAGCCGAAGGGAAACAACTTGGGGGAAGGAGAGTGGTTACTCTACCTGCTTTTCATTTATTTTTGCATCTCCACTTAAGCAGATGAAAACAAAGTAGATGGGGTGAGTGTCCCAAAAGGCCAAAGTGGGAACTCCGGCCGTGGTCCAGGAGATGGAGGGAACAAAGACCACTGGAAGGAGTCCGATAGGTATGTATGTGCTCGTTCGTCATTTGTAACCTTTCATCTGATGCTAGGTATATGCATCTTTGTAGTTAAGAAGTTCTCAGTCCTCCAAGCCTTGCCAGATCTCCTACTGTAAACAAAGGAAAGTGAACCAATGTGGACAGTTTCAGTTCTTCTGAGAATCTAGAAAAAAAAAGTCCAGGTAGCAAGGACTGCTGACTGGAGGTACCTATGCGGTGCTTCCCATTGCTTGTGGGGGTTGGGACAGTCCTCTCAAAGATGGGGTTTACACTTACACCTCTGCAGGAAAGATGGCAAAAAGGATCAAGACTCCCGATCTGCACCTGAGCCAAAGAAACCTGAAGAAAATCCAGCTTCCGTAAGTGTTGGGTGCTTGCTCATGTTTGCCCTTGAACTCCTTTACGTTTGGGGCTACAAGCAGAGTGGTGGGGAGTTAGGCGCTGCTGCTTGTTCAAGATAGCAAACGCAGTGGAGTGTCCCCGTTGGCTCCCTTTCACACCTCTCATCCCCTCTCCAAGATGAAAGATGGTGGAGGAACTTCAGTAAGAGCACATGGGCCTCTGAGCCACTCACCCCAGCTACTCTCCAGTGGAAAATGCTGAGCGAGTGAGTGGGTGTGGCCTGGGCTGTCCCCTCCATTTTGCCCAAGTGGCCTTATCCTGTTTCTTGGGTTTTGATGTGAGAATTCAAGGCCTTTGGTGATTGTCTCACTCTTGTCTATTCCAGAAGTTCAGTTCTGCAAGCAAGTATGCTGCTCTCTCTGTTGATGGCGAAGATGAGAACGAGGGAGATTACACCGAATAGACCTCTGCATCCTGTGCTTTTTCCTAGTCTCTCCACCCTGAAACATTCGAGAGCAAATCAAACCTCTATCCAGACAAGACAATAAAACTCACCATCTCCTGGAGACCTTTCTTAACTTTTTTTTAAAAAAACAAAAAACAAAAAACAAAATGAAATGAAATCCTTTTGCATGCTGCTGCAGCCTTTAAAGTATTGAACTAACTGGAGAATCGCCATTGTAGCCAGAGAGAAAGAGACGTACAGCTTTTCATGGAAAAGTTGTGCATTTTTACGACACATGCAGTTGCCTGTGTGATTAGTGCCTGGGGGCCTCCATTTAGCAAATGGCAGTGACAGTGATACAGTGTCTGGAATCTGGCTGGGCAGTAGGGCAGGCTTAAGGAGGAGTGAGATTTCTACCTTTGAAGTCTTATTATCCTATTGTGGCATATATGAATTCTCAAACATTATCTGAATAAATTTTCCATCCTTGGAAAGATAGGTTTAGTCTCCTCTGAAGTTGTTTTAGTCTCCAGGAGGCTGCCTGCCCCTCCTCTTATTTAATTCTGAGTTACTGGGGCCAGCCTGGGGGAATTCCTTCATTTTTACCCCCCAGGGGGGTAGTTGGGAGTGAGTCTGTGGGCCACTAAAGAACAGGACTGCTTGGTGACCAAAATAAGCGGGGAAATCGTGGTTTGAAAAGAGGCTGTGGGGAAGGGACGAATTATTTTGTACCGGTGATGGGGGAAATGGCATGACTTCCAGTGAATACTGGAGCAGGAAGCACTTAGGAGTCATGGGAATTCCCAAGTCTTTTCTATGTCCTGGTTTTGCCCTTTCTTAAACGCTATCCTTTCTGAAAGTTCACATATATCCACATTCTTTTGAAATCTTGAAGCTTTAAAAATGTAGACTCTCGTCCTGGTCCTCCATTCCTCGTGCTATTCTTTGCTGTTGCCTCCCCCAAAGCAGCTTCTACTTAAACCACATACCTGATCTTGGCTTTCTCTGTCCGCCCCAGGGAGCAGAAGCAAATGAGGAATCACTGCTTTTCTCCAGCAAATCTTGGCTTTTTCGTGTCTTTGGACTCTCACTCCTTCCCTCCATCCCTGCTTCTACTTCTTTGACCCCTTTTACACCTCGGAAAACTCTAGAATTAATGGTCTTAGGTAGTGAGTGAGGGTGGATAAACGGACACATTGTGAGCTGTTCTTAACCTTGATGGGGGCTTTTTGGTTTTGTTCTTAAAAGTTTCCTTCTCTCCACTAAAATCCCACACCACTGTTTGGATTTATAATATGGCCTCGACCAATGTGTGGGTTTTTTTTGGAGGGGGGGTTGGTGTTTTGTTTTGTTTTTTTTAGCTTCCCTAGAGAGAACAGATGATAAAGGAGAGAACTGTTTAACAAGGTCCTGGTTTCTGTTGCAACACAATAGCTTAACTTGCCTGCTTTTATGTGCACCTTTGTACTGTCAGCCCAGGAGACAGTGTCCCTATGGGTGATACTGGGACGGGCAGAGAAATGACACCTTGGTCTCTTGTTCGCAAGCCCTTCTCCCATCAGTCCTAGGTTAGAACCTGCCCAGCCAGCAGGTGTGTCTTGTCAGTGGAGTGCTGCAGCAGTGAGCTAATGAATCGTTTACCCCGTGGACAGAAAAGACTTAGTGAGGTAACTTTAAATAATTGGCTTGGATTGGCCAGTAGCCAGGAAGTGGCTTTTAGAGAAATACCCGAGGCTGAAAGGGATTGCTTTTTTTTTTTTTTTAAATACCATTGAAAAGGTAGGTTTTGCCCTCTTTGGGTCTACTCCTTCCAAATGGTTGTATCCAAAACTTCTTCCCCACTTCCCCTCCTGCCCCCATTACCACAGAAATGGGGGTTTTGTCCCACTCCTTAATATGTAAAATTTGTACAAAATATCTTCTATGAAAATGATTTGTAATCTGTAGACTTAATACCTGGGAGATGTCTTGAGATGTAAAATCCCATCCTTTGGGTTGTGGGTTTTTTTTTTGTTTTCTCCAAATAAATCTGATCTTTAAAGTTCACCTTAATGCTGAAATTCTTGTGATCCTATCCCTATGCCTTTCTGTTGGCTCCCCACCCCCATCTCTGTAGTACTCTCGGCCTTAGATTCTGTCCTGTGCAAGTACAGAGGGTGGGGTTACCAGGGGAAGCTGTTTGTTGAGGCCCACGACTGGGAATTTGCATCCACTCCCCTCCAGCATTTTTGCCTGGTGTTAACCTTTAATATTTGAACTAATTTGCTGTGCGTTTCCTTCTTCATGGCCTTGATGCGGTCCTTCCGTCCTCTGCCCTTCGGTCTGGAGAGGTGCCACCTGCTTTCCGGCGCTACACGGCACAGGGGAGCAGTTCCCTGGACAAGCTGGGCTTCATTACAACTAAGACCCCTTTCCTCTTAATTTTTTTTTTAATCTGAGGTTAATTGCTAATAGTTCACAGCAAGTTGGCCTGGTTTTTTGTGTTTTTTTAAGAAGGGGAGAGAGAAGTGGGGGAAGGGGCAGAGGGGGAGGAGAAAATCTTAAGCAGACTCTGCCCAGCGTGGAGCCCGATTCGGGGCTCAATCTCCCAACCCTGAGATCCTGACCTGAGCCAAAATCAAGAGTCAGATGCTCAATCCACTGAGCCACCCAGGTGCCCCCTTTCCCCTTCTCTCTCCATTACAGCTCCGACTCGGTGGGAATTTTCCAAATGGCTAGAGATAGGCTGTTGCTGCAAGGCAGGAAAGAGGACAGTGGCTAAGAATCCTTAAGGTCACAAGGGGGTGGAGCAAAGAACCCCGGAAACCTCAGCAATTTGGAGGAAGATAGGAGGGATGTGCAGACAGACGGGAGCCCAGTTACACACGTGGCTTTCACAGTAGCTGCTCTTGGGGTTCTTGGCGGTGCACTGATCTCTTCAAACGTGGAGGGATAAGAGGCCCAGGGCGCTGTGCTGACTGCAAGCCTTCCACGTGGATTTAGGTGAGAGCGAAACACCCAGGCTGCATGGGGAACCCACCTCCACCACTGGCATCGGTCTGCCCCTTTCTCCAAGCCTTCATTTCGAGCTACTCCCCAGAGGACCAGGTGAATGATGGAAAGAATAAAAGTGGGAAAATCTAACTTACAGCTTCACGTTGGTTGGGCACAGGAAGGGTAGAGAAGGAGCTCCCTGTACTGTGTCCCAAGAGGGCACTCGAAATCCAAGGAAAAGGTAGGTGCTGGCATGGCCCCATCCTCAGAAGGATGGGTGGACCCTCTCAGAAGCATAGCTGCAGAAATGGATCCCAGGATTGGTGCACCCTGTCATCCTGCAATGAATCTTGAGTGACCAGAAGGATTCAGCTATGGCATTCTATTTTACAAGGGTCACTTCCAAGCTGCTTGGATCCCCTGTAAGTCCACAGCATAGATTCTAAACAGGATCAAGCTCTAGGCTCCGGTCCCAAGGCAGGGAGGTCCCAGTCAGTGCCGAAGGCTTCAACTCAAGCACTAAGCAAGCTCACAGCATCTGGTTTCTCAGGAAGTGGGAGAGCTACACATCTGCTCCTGGGAAGCATTAATTCTCAAATAAAACCTTGTTTCTTGGCAACCGTCATAGCCCCCACCAGGGCCACAAGTGAAGGGGAGACTCGACTTCCCCTCGCCCTCCCGCCTCACCAGAAAGGAGTTTGGAAGAGGCGAACTGTGCAGCTCCACGCCCAGCAGCAGCAACCTCCTGGTTGGACAATACACTCTCTGTTCGCCAGCCGATCTGCCTCTGGACTGAGCTCTGCCCCTTCCCCGGCTCTTCCTGGTTCCCAGCACCCAAACCCTCCACCGGAGTCCCCCTGGCCCAGTGCTCTTCCAGCCAGGACAGTCCAGGCCCCTCAGAGCCCTCCAATAGTCCCCCCACCCCAAGGATCTGAGCACACTCGGTCCCAGGCATGGGATCACCCCAGACCTTGGAAGAGGGGGTTCAGCCTTCAGTCCCCAGATGGGCTCCCCTCTGCATAGTCAAGGTAAGAAAACCTGCATGGAGGGAGCAGTCAAAGGGTGTTCCTGAAATTCTTTTTTTTTTTTTTTAAAGATTTTATTTATTTATTTGAGAGAGAGAGAATGAGAGAGAGCACATGAGAGGGGGGAGGGTCAGAGGGAGAAGCAGGCTCCCCGCCGAGCAGGGAGCCCGATGCGGGACTCGATCCCGGGACTCCAGGATCATGACCTGAGCCGAAGGCAGTCGCTTAACCAACTGAGCCACCCAGGCGCCCCTGTTCCTGAAATTCTGTTCCACCTTTACTAACATCCTGTCTTTCTGCTCCCTTTCCCCTCCCTTCTGAAGCTCCCACCGCTCTGAAGTGGTAGTCAGGATGTCTGGATGGCTCCATATGCCATCCATTTTAATTTCATCCCTCCAAGCCACCTCCTATATATAATTTTTCACTCTCAACCTTCCTCATCACCTTCCCTCCAGCAGCCCCCTAACCACCTGGTCCCCAGGTCCCTCAAGTCTGAGCTGGAAGTTCAGCTACCCATCTTATGACTCCCAATTCCTTGGGACCTCAAAAGTTCCTCTCGGGGGCAACACCACCAGCATGAGTGTGAGGCTCTAGCCCTGCCCACAGCTCTGGGATCCAATCAAGTGCCTCTTCTCTGAGTCCCAGTCTCTCCCTTGGTACCTTTAAAGATTAGAACCTTGGGTGCCTGGCTGGCTCAGTCGGAAGAGCATGGGACTCTTGATCTAGGGGTCTTGAGTCCAAGACCCACATTGGGTGTAGAGATTACTTAAATAAATAAATAAGCTTAAAAAATAAATAAGCTTAGAACCTACCCCCTTCAGCAGGCATCCTAGGCACCAGCCAAAGACCCTAATGAACTCTGGGAAGGACAAGATTTTAAAAGAACTAGCTATAAAGGGGCCCCTGGGTGGCTCAGTCAGTTAAGCGTCTGACTCTTGATCTCAGCTCAGGTCTTGATCTCAGGGTCCTTAGTCCAAGCCCCACATTGGGCTCCACACTGGGCATGGAGTCTACTTAAAAAAAAATTTTTTTTATTTAAAAATAAAAGAGCTAGCTATAGACTCCAAAGAAATGAGCAAATTTTCATATCCTACGTATCTTGATTACATATTCAAATCTTCCCAAAATACACAGACTGACCCTCAGCCCTGCCACTCTCCTTGGGGCTTCCCCAAACTCCTGCCTCTCCCCTTCTCCCAATGCCTCCCCACCTCTTCCTTCCCCCGCCCCATTCCAGCCCCCACCCCCAGCCCTCCCTCCAGCGGTTCCTGCTGCTCTAACCTCTGAGACAGAGACTGCCTACTAGACACCAACCAAGAGCAAGTAAGATCTAGGCTCCCCAGTCCCAGCCACACCCACCCCTTCCAAATGCCAGTCTCTGAGGGACCCACATTGTCACCATGTCTCTCCCCAGCCGCCAGATTGGAATCGGAACCAGACTTTCCAGCCTTTGCCAAAGGCAAGAGCACAGAGATGACCCAGTTGAGAGCTGAGACAGGGGAGGGACAGAAGGCCTTGGAGCTGGTGGTACTGGCTGCCTTCAGCAGGCATTGGACATTGAGCCCTGGGCACCAGCTGCTCAGAATCCACCACACACACACACACACACACACACACACACACACACACGTTTTCATCATGGAAAATCCCGTGGGGAGAGTGAGGGAGGGCAGGAGGGAGTGTCAGAAAGTGCTCAATACTAGAGAACACTGGTGAATCTGAGAATGGGAATAGATTGAGAGTTTCTAGAAAGACATCCCTTCCCTCTACCTTCCCCTCCAGGGTGACACAACTCAAATCACCCCAGGGCCCATTCGTTTCCATCCAGCACCAGATCCCAACACTGCATAAGAAGGGAATGGTAGAGAGGCGTCTGCCTTTGGCTCAGGTCATGATCCTGGGGTCCTGGGATCAAGCCCCACATCGGGCTCCCTGCTCTGCGGGAAGCCTGCTTCTCCCTCTCCCACTCCCCCTGCTTGTGTTCCCTCTCTTGCTGAGTCTCTCTCCGTCAAATAAAATCTTTTTTAAAAAAAGAAGAAGGGAATGGTAGATCACAGACTGAACTTCCATCTCCACTGGAAAACCTGGGACTTGAGTTAAATATGAGGAAGACTTTGATAGGCTCAGGGAGTGGGAACGACCACCCAGGTCCAGCTGCAAAGCTGAGTGATGGATGGGCTGACTGGAGCTGCTTAGGAGGTGGGAACTTGAACCTGACGTGGAGGTCCTCAGCTGTGAGTCCTTAGGGGAGAAGAGGTGGCCAGGACGTCTCCCCTGCGACAGAGGACTAGGGAAGGGTGTCCAGCGACTGGGGACACCAGGGACAGCAGGCACCTTCACCTGAATCTGGCGCCCCATGGGTCGGTGGCGCTAGCCCCAGGCCAGGCCGCGGGTGGGTCCCGATTTGGGGGTCAGGCTCAATCCCAATACTGTCCTGTGGAGGGGGCGACTGAGAGAGGCCGCGGCAGCTCTCTGCAGCGTTTCTAATGCCTTCTGGACCTGTGACCACTTTTCCTTCTGCGTCTGTCCGGCTCCCGTGTTCTGTTTTGCTCTTTTGCTGCGTCCTGCCGCGTAGTCTCTCCCGGGCTCGGAGACTTTCCCGTCCGTGCGTCCTCCGTGTCCGCCTCCTCACGCCCTCCCCAGCCCGGTCTCTTCCTGGCTCCGAGCGCCCCTCCGCCGGCCTCCGCGTCCCTCCTCGCCCTGAGCCCCGGGAGCGTGCGCCCGCAGAAGGTGGGGAGGACGAGAGGGAGAAGGAGGAGGCCGAGGGGCGGGGAGCGGGGGAACGTGGGGATTGGAGCCGGCAGGAGGGAGGAGAGCAGCGCGGGAGGGAGCGAGGGCGGGCGCGGGGCGCGGCGGGCGCGGGAGGGAGCCCGGGCGAGCGCGGCGCCCGCTCCCGCCTCCTCCACCTCCTCCGCGTCGGCTCGGCGCGGGCCCGGCAGCATGGGCTGGCCCGGGGGCTCCCCCTGCTGCTGCCCCGCCCCGGCGCGCCCCCGCCCCGCCGGGCGCCCCCCGCAGGTGAGTGGCCGCGCGGCGCGGGGCGGGAGGGCGGTGGCCGGTGCGTCAC
>NW_023270314.1:24903589-24943402 GCF_011800145.1 Mirounga leonina | reverse complement strand
CCGGGGCGGCGGGGCCGCGGGCCGGCCGCTCTCGAGGCGGGGGCCGGGGCGCGGGCGGGCGGCGGTGCGCGGGGCAGCGGGAAGCCGACCAGGGGGCGGGGCGCGGCCCGCGGTCACACTGCCGTCCCGCCCTCGCGCGTCCTGGGGCGCACGTTGCCCCCACACGCGGGCCGGGGACCTGGGCGGGAATTGGCGGCCGCACTCTGGCCTGGCCCGGGAGAGTGCGTGCGAGGGTTTTCCTCTTCTACTTCACTTCTGGAGAGACTGAGGTTCGATCTTCCAGCCCCACTCCTCGGCCCCCCTTTGGCTTCTCCCCTCATTTCTCCAGATCCCTCCGGGCGCACTCATATATGCCGCCTCTCCTCCCTCTCTCCTTCCACGGGCCTCACCCCTCCTCCGCGGCTGGGCTCCCAGCCTCTCATCCAACCACAGCTATTTCCAGGAAGGGGGAGTGTGGGTGGAGGGGTTTCTCCAAACAAACCCAAGGCTTCGGAGTGAGAGGGGGCCAGGCTGGGGGAGAGATTGACAGGTTCCGGAATGTCCGAGGCAGGAGGAGGGCGAGGGTCCTAGGGGGTCTGGCCATGTCTTCCAGCCCTGCCCAGGTGAGCTCCTTTTCCTCTCAACTCTGGCTCTCCCATCTCCATCTCACTTCGGAGGCGCCCCAGGGAGTGGGGAGAGAGACTCAAAGCCATGCTTCCCTGGCCACCCAACACAGGGGTTAGTCAGTCCCCCAGATGGAACTACCAGGTGAGGGGACCTTTCAGCCCCTCTGGGGCCAGCAGGTGTAGAAAGAAGAATGCCAAAGGGGTCCTGGTCAAGGTGCGTACAACAGGAGCAGAGAAAGGCCACCCCAACCTACACACCCACCACAGTGCTCCTCCTCCCCGCAGCTTGGCTGCGAACTGGACCGGGCCAGACCCAGTTGCCCACACTGGCCAGGGGCCTGGAATGCCCTGGGACCCAGCCAGGGTTAATGGGATGGGAGTGGGTTGCAAAACCAGTGCCCCTCTCCAGTTACACGCTAGGGGCCCAAGCCTGGCCACAGAGCTACCTCCCTGGCCAAGGTACTCTGGGGACAGACTTCCTGACCTGGAAGGAGGATTAGAGCTTCAAAGGCGAAGCCTCAGCCCAGGCCCATGCCAGGCAGGTCCAAAGAAGTGTCCCGAGTGGGCTCTCATAAGGGGGCTCATCTCAGAGAAGGCAGGATTAGACCCGTCCCTTGGGCATGAAGGAGGGAGAAGCAACTCTAAAGACCTGGTGGGAGAAGCCTGAGCTCTGGTACATTCAGTAAATGCCATGCAAATGAGGGGAGGCACATTTGCACATTCTTTCAAGTGACAGCTCCAGCCGGTCAAAGGGCTGCTGTCCAAGGCTTAGGGCTGAGGACCCCCTGGCCCTTAACCCCATATATTTTTGGAAGATTAGTTCCCCCCCCCCCCCCCACTTCCAAGGCCCCAATCCACCTCCTTCCCTTGACTCCCGGGACAGGAAGTTGGCCATGTTCCCAGGAGGGAGGTAGGAGGCCCACGGAGGGGGGTGGAGTATGTGTTGGGAGGGGGGCCTCCTGTCCAGTCCTTAGGCCCTGGGACAGCTGCTGAGGAGGGAGAGCAGAGCTAGGAGAGCCATGAAGGTAGTACTCAGCCTGGGGCAGGGGTGGGGGGGGTGGGGGGGCCAGGGGAATGAGACGGGGCCCAGCCCTAGGGCCTGGGTGGAGGGCCAACATAGCAGGGCTGCGAAGAGGGGCTAGGGATCTGGGAGGTCTGGCTGGAAGAAGCCAAGGAATAGGGGTGCGAGGGAGTGGGGGCCTGGGCAACGGGACTGTCAGGAGCAGAGCTGCTGGGATGCTCTCAGGAGAAAGACCTCAAACGTCCTGGGCTGGAGCGGGAGAATGGATCACTCCTGTGGGCAGAACAATCTTGTGGCTGAAATCAGGCCTTCCAGCGTGTATGGGAGGGAAGGGGGAGGCAGTGCGTGCTCTCCTTTTCCTACTTCACCACCAGTGAAACTGAGGCAGGAAGCTGGCCCTCCATTTATTTTCCCTGCCCCTCAGGATACACTCCTGATTCTGGGCTGGCAGGAGCAGTGTGATTCCCAGCTCCCCCTTCCTCCCCACCCGAGGTCCCCTGAGAGCCTGAGAGTTCAGGCTGGGAGGCTGGCCTGGCCGGGGACACAGTGTTCCCCACTGGCCCTTGAGCCCTGCCCTGAGACCTAAATCCTCACCCCGCCCCCACCCCGCCCCACCGGGGGCTGGATCTCAGGATCCTTGCAGATCCCTGGATAGGGTGGATCCCAGGGCATGGGGCAGCTCCAGAGCCAGGGGGCTGGGGGGCCAAAGATCCTGGGCTGACACTCCCAGCAGGGTAGATCCTGGGAATCTGATCTCCTGGCCTCCCCCACATCCTCCCCCCCCACCCCCACTTCCTGGAGCAGCGACCTGCCCCTTTCCCGCCTGCACTCCCCTCCACTTCCAGGGCTGGGCTTCTCCTCACACCAGCCAGACAGTCTACCCTCCACCCAGGGGAAGCAGCTGCCTCCGCCAGGCCGCTTCCAGGAAGCCCCGGGCCGGGCCCCAGCATTGTTCAGGCCCGCAGTCGGCACCCCAGGCAGCCGGACATCATGAAGTCCAGCGGCCCCGTGGAGAGGCTGCTCAGAGCCTTGGGGAGGAGGGACAGCAGCCGGGCCAGCAGCAGGGTAGGAGTGCCCGCCGGCTGGGCCAAGGAGGGGCAGGGGAGGCGGTGTGGGCAGTGGGGGAGGGGACCAGCACTGGGCCAGACCCTCTTCCCCCTGCCCCGCATGCCCTCACTACTCTGCCTCTCCCCGGAGGGGCCGGGGCTGTTCTGTGAGCAGCAGAAGTTCGGACTAGAGCAGAACCTGGTGTCTACTTTGACTCCTCCAACTTCCCTGCCCTAATTCAGGCCAACCCTGGGGATCCTCGCCCCTACACCTGCACTCAGGTTTATATACCGCAGGGTAGCACTTTTCCAGGTACAACCCCGGCGCCCCGGAGCAGGGCTGAGAGATCAGGCCCCTTCCCTGAGCCAAGAAGTTTGGGGGAAATGGGGTGGAAGTGGCAAAGGGAGGGGGGTGGCGGCCAGGTCCCAAAAGTGCTTTAGACACTGGGGCTTTGCTTTCCCCTGACATCGTCTGTACGTGCTGTTAATGCCAAAATGCACCCGGTTTTCCTAATGGGTCTGGCAAGGTTGGTCCAGAGAGTTCAGGTGGGGTTTAATCCAGCTGCTTCGGGACAGCCAAGAGACCAGAAGTGCTGCCTGGGTCCCCAGGATGGGGGGCCTGGAGGCCTATCACTCCATTTCCCCATATTTCCTCAGCCTTACCCCAAAAGCAGCAGCTCAGGGCAGCATGAGACAATATTATTGGGGTGGGGGGCGGGCAGGAACTTGAACTCCTGAGGGAGGAGAAACATGGGTAAAAGGGAGAGGAGGCATATGGTCCCTGGAGAGGATGAGTGAGGTGAACCCACAGTGGGAAGGATGGGACTGGGGGCCATGATGGGGCATCCCTGCCTCACTGCATTCTGGGTGGGGAGGGGCCCAACAGGGCATCTGGTCCACCTCCTCCCCCATCCCATGCTGGAGTCTCACTTGGACCTCCTCAAGTAGCAAGACAGCTAACTGTTTCCCTCCATGTCATGCCTCTGTCTGCCTGTCCCTCCAGCGTTACCACCCCCTCCTTACACAATTGCTGCCTGCCGCCTCAATGCACAATGAGTAAACATGTTGTTCTGACAGTAGGGGGAGGAGGGCATGTCAGCTGTCCGGAGCATGGGGACAGCGGGAGCCAGGGGAGTAGGACTGGCTGAGGCCACTCCTGTCACGTCAGTCTGGGTGTTGCGTGACTGACATCCTACATTCCTGTCTGGACCCCCTCCTGCTCACTCTCCACAGGGACCTTCATCTGGGGAGGCCATCTGGGAGGAGAAACGGGGAGCCCTTACAGAGGAAAGTCAGAGAGCACCCCCCAACCAGGAGGAAAGCCCTAGCGCTTGGGGAGGCAGTGACCACAAGGGTTTCACACCGCAGGGCCATAGGAAGGGCCTGAGTGATTCCTCAGAGAAGAGGTGACCCGGCTGAGGTGACGCAAGGTGGCAGGTTCCACACACCATCAAGGACAGGCCCCACACCGGCCCAGAAACAGGTGTGGCCAAGTGTGTCTTAGGAGTGTGGGGGCTTTAGCAGGACTGAGGAAGAAAGAAACCAGTGCAGGGCCAAGACCCTGGCCCAGTCCGAGACGGGCCCGCCGAGAACTGACACCTCTCTGTCGGCGTGTCCCTCCACTCATAGCCTAGGAAAGCTGAGCCACATAGCTTCCGGGAGAAGGTCTTCCGGAAGAAGCCGCCAGTCTGTGCAGTGTGTAAGGTGACCATCGATGGGACTGGCGTCTCATGCAGAGGTGAGGTGCCCCGTCGCGTGGCTGAGAGCCTCCGCCCAGCACCACCGTGCGCACAGCTCCAGCGGGCAGACTCACGCAAATCGTCATGAGCCCGCTGCCCCTGGACTGGGCAACACGGGAGCCAAGAGGCAGCTGCCTCCCCTCCAAACAGTCCTTGCTCCCGGTGACAGACACTTCCCACCCCCCACCCCCCGCAACCCAGGAGACCCACTACTCCCCACCCTCCCTCCCTCCTCACCCCCACCCACCCAAGGACGTAGCCCTGGCTCGCTCCCTCCCTGGCCTGGGCAGCACTACCCCACTGCCATATGCTTCCCTTGAACTGCCTCTGCCCCCCCACCCCCTACTCCACCTCAACACTCTTGGAAGTCCCAAGATCTGGTCCCAGGGCCTGGGGAAATGGGGGGAGGACTACCCCTTCCACTGCCCCCAAAAGGCCCCTGCTAACCTCTCTCTTCTCCGCACCATCCCTCTCTAGTTTGCAAGGTGGCAACACACAGAAAATGTGAAGCAAAGGTGGGTGCTTGATTGGGGGAGGGGGACTAGAGTCCCTTGCTCTGAAACAGGCTTCTCCAGCCACACTGGCATCAACCCTCCACCCCTCTCATCACTGGGGAACCCCTGCTGGGGTGGGAGAGAGTGCTGTACTGGGCCTTTAAGAACCACCCTACTCCACCCCCTGGAGGGCTGGCCCAGGCCGGTGGACAGGAGACAGCGTTTGTCTTGGTGCTGTGCCCAGGCTGCAGCTGGCGAGAGGGTGGGGGTGGGGAAGAGGAGGAGAATGAGGAGGAGGAAGGGTGGGGTGGGTGGGTGGGGGGAGCAGGATTTCAAAGACTGGGCAGCCGGATGGGCTGTGCCTTCCCTCTGGGGAAGGGTCCTCAGGATGCCTGTGTGGGTCTCGTCCTGGGCCCTGGAAAAGGCCCGGCAGAAGGTACAAAATAATGCCACTGTCCACTGGGGACCTGAGACAGCCCCATCTCTGAGGAGGTTCCCTGGTCCTCCTTCTGCAGTGCAGGGGGTCCCAGGGCTTGAAGTTGGCCTGGGGGAGCTGTGTACTCAGGGGCGGGGTCTCCCGGTGAAAGAGGCCAGTGTCCATTCCTGGCCATGGCCTGCCTACATTGCTCTATATATAACTCCTGCCCCGCAGCTGGATGAATGGGGGTCTGTGTGGGCAGGGGGCTGGGAGCCAAGAGCAACAAGTGGGGGGCCCAGGGGTGGGGGACCGAGAGGCCAGAGGGGAGGCTCCCTTAAATAGAGGAACCTCCGCTGGAGTGTGCGCCCATCTTCTGAAAGCCCCTCCACCTTGCTGAAGCTGAGGGGTAGCCCCATCCTCAAGCCCAGGAGGGTCCATTGCCCCAGGAGCTCAGTCCCTCACTCGGTCTCCTTCCAGGTGACTTCGTCCTGTCAGGCCTTGCCTCCCGCGGAGCTGGTGAGTGTGCTCTGAGATGCAGTGGGGGAGGCGAGGAACCTGGCTGAGATGTCCAAAGGTCTGGTGGCCACAGAGAGGGCCCCCAGGAGGTTACCTTGAATGGACTGCTCTGGGTGTTGGTAATCCTGAGGGAGAGGGAAAAAAATGAGCCCTCTGCTCTTCTTGCCCTTGGGCCTGCTGGGGGTTAGGACTCCTCTCCCCTCGCCCAGTCCAGCCCCTACAGGGACACTGGCGTGCCCTCTCCACCATCCCCAGGCACAGACTGGTCCCTGCCCCCGCCCTAACCCCTCCCTTTTCCTTCTCCATCTCCCTCTAGCGGAGAAACACGGCCCCTGTGAGGCGCATAGAGCACCTGGTAAGTGATGCTGGAGGAGGGGGCGAAGCAGGTAGCTCTGGGAGTACGGACCTAGGTTTCGGCTGAGGACAAAAGTTCAGGGGACTCTGGAGCGGGGTGCCTAGACTGGGGGGCACCAGTCTCATCCACCTCTCATCCACCAGGGATCCACCAAGTCTCTTAACCACTCAAAGCAGCGCAGCACTCTGCCCAGGTAAGTGAGGGCGCCGGGGTGGCCCCCCACCTCAGCCCTGCGCAGCGCCCCCCAGCAAAGCTCTCCGGGGCAGCCCCCCGCCCGCCAGTGGCCCCACCTACCCTGGGGACCCAGAGGCCTCGCCCTCCGCTCCCACCGGCCCCCCCGGGAGCCCCGCCCCCGTGCCTGACGCAGGCTTCGCCCCCTCCCAGGAGCTTCAGCCTGGACCCGCTTATGGAGCGCCGCTGGGACTTGGACCTCACTTACGTGACGGAGCGGATCCTGGCCGCCGCCTTCCCCACGCGGCCCGACGAGCAGCGACACCGGGGACACCTGCGCGAGCTGGCTCACGTGTTGCAATCCAAGCACCGCGACAAGTACCTGGTGAGGGGCGGGGCGTTCCACTGTCAGCCAGTGACAGGGCTGGGAGACCCAGATGGGCGGAGCTGCTCCCTGACGCCAATCTCGCAGAGGCGCGGCCCCCCAGGAGGCGGGGCCCGGGGGCGGGGCCGCGGGAGCCGATCGGGAACGCCCCCTCTGGGCTGTCACGGCTAGGCCGGCCCGTAGCGACCTCCTCGTTTGGGAGAAAGACTTTGCTTAGGGTCACGGCAGGGGACAGCCCCTCGCTTCTTGAGGTCACTTCCGTCTAAAACCCCCCCTTACTTGCAGCTCTTCAACCTTTCAGAGAAAAGACATGACCTGACCCGCCTGAACCCCAAGGTAGGAGGGGATTAAAGCCATTAAACTGAACCACCCCCACCCTAGAAGCCCCCAGCCTCCTCGTTATTAATAGTAGCGATGGGCATCTACTTCACTCTTAAGCACTTTCCCAGATGACTTATTACTTGAGACACCAAAGCATGGTGCAGGAGACATCAACCCATTGTGCTGGTGAGGAAAGTGTTGAGGCTGGTTGTCTTGGACAACAACAGTCCCTTGACCTTGGCCCCGACCGACCCCTACACCTGGTCCCTTTTCCATCCCCACCCATCTCTCTTCGCTTGTGGCCCCCATCGTCACCCCCCCTCCCCCAGGTCCAGGACTTCGGCTGGCCTGAGCTGCATGCGCCCCCCCTGGACAAGCTGTGTTCCATCTGCAAAGCCATGGAGACGTGGCTCAGTGCTGACCCACAGCACGTGGTCGTACTGTACTGCAAGGTGGGCTGGGACCTCGGGTTCACAGGGCTGGGGTGCCCTCAGCCTGGGGCCCCAGCTGGCCCTCCATTCCTCTCTCTCTATCCTCAGGGGAGCAAGGGCAAGCTTGGGGTCATCGTCTCTGCCTACATGCACTACAGCAAGATCTCTGCAGGGTGAGGCTCCCTGGCCCCTGACTGGCCCCTCCCCCAGTGACCTTGCCTCCAGTTGGCCTCAAGGAGCCCATCTCCCTTAAAGCCCACCTCTGTGTTCAGAGAGCCATTTACTATCAACTTGGCCTTTCCACCTCCTTTTTCTCACTTGTACTTCACCACGGTTCCCTGCAGAGGATTTGTATCAGATCCCTAGGGTTGATGGAACAAAGTGCCACCAACTAAGTGGCTTAAGACCACAGAAATTAGTTGCCTCGGTTCTGGAGGCTAGGAGTCTAAACCCGAGGTGTCAGCAGGGCTGCACCCCCACTGAGACTCTGGGTAGAACCCTTCCTCTAGCTTCTGGTGGTGACCAGCCATCCTTGGTGACCAGCCATCCTTGGTGTCCCTCGGCTTGCCGCTGCATCACTCCAGCTCCTCCTCGGTCGTCACGTGGCTTTCTTCCTGTGTGTGTGTCTGTCTGTCTCTTCTCTTCTTCTAAGGACACCAATCATATTGGATTAAGGGCTCATCCCTACTCCAGTATAACATCTTAACTAATTCCATCTGCAACGACTCTATTTCCAAATAAGGTCACATTCTGAGGTACATATCTTTTGGGGAGACACAATTCAACCCATAACATGGTCTTATTGCCCCATTTTACAGCGGAGGAAACTAAAAACTCAGGGAACACTGGCCTGAGGTCCAACAACTAGTAAAGTGACTGTCTGTGGGGTTTTTAGTCCTCTTCATCACCACTCTGGGCTTCCTCTAGACTCAGGGGGATCACACGTCTCCTCCCTCCCCTGGGGATTAGGGGCGGGAGGCCTGGATGGATACCAGGCCCTGATCCCCCACACTGGCCCTGTGGTCCCCAGGGCAGACCAGGCACTGGCCACACTAACCATGAGGAAGTTCTGCGAGGACAAGGTGGCCGCGGAGCTGCAGCCCTCCCAGCGCCGGTGAGCAGCCTGGGTGGGGATGGGCCGCAGGAGCAGCTCCCTCCATGGCCGCCAAGGCCAAGATTCTCTCGTTCATACAGCACACCTTAATGGAGCACCTTCTGTGTGCCAGGCACTGGGCCAAATGCTGAGAATTCAGAACAAACCAGATCCCTGCTCTCACGGAGCTTGTGATAAAGAGAGACTTACAGGACAGTCAGAGCCCATCTCTATCATGTGAAGCAGAGATCTGGGGGAAAGAGCATTCTAGGCAGAGGGGCCAGCAAGTACCAATCTCAAAGACAGCAAGAGGGACTGAGGTTAGATGTGAGGAAGAATTTTCCGGTGAGCTGTAAGATGGGAGGGAAGTGCTAAGAAGGGCAGGCCTTCCGGGGGGGGGGGGGGGCGGGGTGTGCATAGTAGAAATGATACAAAGGGGCCCCCAGAGGAAGGGGCTTATGTTCTCACCGACACTCGCCCCACCAGATATATCAGCTACTTCAGTGGCCTCCTGTCTGGCTCCATCAGAATGAACAGCAGCCCTCTCTTCCTGCACTACGTCCTCGTGCCCGTGCTGCCAGCCTTTGAACCGGGCACGGGTGAGTCTGCCAGGATGGGCTCCACAGGGAGGGCTGTCCCCCACCCCCTCCATTCAGCGCGCCTCATGTGCCTTCTCCTTCCTGCGCCTCCAGGCTTCCAGCCGTTCCTCAAGATCTACCAGTCCATGCAACTGGTCTACACATCTGGAATCTAGTGAGTGCTCTCTTCCCAGGCCCCTGCTCCTTGCAGTCCTGTTCCTCCAGGCTCCCCAGACATCTGGGCCTCCCGCTCCTGCCACTGTATCCAGAAATGTATGCCGTCATGGTGTCCGTCTTACAGACGGAGAGGCTGATGCTCAGCTAAAGGCCTCTCACTCAGGGCTCAGACTCCAGTCTCCTAACTCCCTCCTGACCCTTGCTATCCTACCTACCCCCACCCCAGCCCAAGTGCCTCTGGTTCAGCCTCTGCCTCATCCTCTCTTCCTCAGTCACATTGCAGGCCCTGGGCCCCAGCAGCTTTGCATCAGCCTGGAGCCAGCCCTCCTCCTCAAAGGCGATGTCATGGTGAGGGGGCCATCCTGGGAAGGGGGGTGCAAGGGGTATGGTGTATCCCACCAGCTGCACAATCTCTGGTGAGTCATCAGTTCAAGGCAGACTGGAGGGCGGAAAGCTAGTCCCTGGGCAGGGGAAGTCACCTTGGGGTGAGGCCCGGCAGAGCTGTGGCCAGACAGTCTGCAGGGTGGAAGCACAGAGGAGGCGTAAGTAGACAGGAGGGCCTGACCCCCGGTCTCCCTTCCCTCATCCAGGTGACCTGCTATCACAAGGGTGGCCGGGGGACAGACCGGACCCTGGTGTTCCGAGTTCAGTTCCACACGTGCACCATCCACGGGCCGCGGCTCACTTTCCCCAAGGACCAGCTGGACGAGGCCTGGGCTGGTGAGTTGGAGACAGATGCGGTGGCTGGAGCCCAGGTGAGGGCGGGCAGGGGGCCGGGCTCCTCACTGTCCACTCCCCGCAGATGAGAGGTTCCCCTTCCAAGCCTCAGTGGAGTTCGTCTTCTCCTCCGGCCCAGAAAAGATCAAAGGTAAGAGCCAACCCTTGGGGGAGGACTAAAGGTTGTGTCCCTGCTCCCCAACACCTGGGTGGCCCTTCGGCAGGAAACACCCCACGGAATGAGCCTTCAGTCTCTGTTGACTACAACACCGCGGAGCCCGCCGTGCGCTGGGACTCCTACGAGAACTTCAATCAGCACCATGAGGACAGTGTGGACGGTGCGTGGGGCAGGCCCAGGGGTGGTGGGAGGTGTAGGTTTGGGGGGGCACACTCCTTCCTCCCAGGCAGAATCCCCCTCCCGAGAAACACCCCTGAGCCGCAGTCTCCTGCACTGTCCCCTCTCATTAACTCTCTCTCTCTCCCCCTTCTCCCTGCTTGCCCTCCCTCCCTGGTCCTCTCCCCACTCAGGCTCCCCGACCCACACCCGGGGACCTCTGGATGGCAGTCCTTATGCCCAGGTGCAGCGGACCCCCCGCCAGACCCCGCCAGCGCCCTCTCCAGAGCCACCTCCACCCCCCATGCTCTCTGTCAGCAGCGACTCTGGCCATTCGTCCACGCTGACCACGGAGCCCGCTGCCGAGTCCCCTGGGCGGCCGCCCCCGACGGCTGCCGAGCGGCAGGAGCTAGACCGCCTCCTGGGAGGCTGTGGAGTGGCCGGTGGGGGCCGGGGAGCTGGCCGTGAGACGGCCATCCTAGATGACGAGGAGCAGCCCCCCGTGGGCGGAGGCCCGCACCTCGGAATGTACTCGGGCCACAGACCTGGCCTCAGCCGCCACTGCTCCTGCCGCCAGGGCTACCGGGAGCCCTGCGGGGTCCCCAACGGGGGCTACTACCGGCCGGAGGGAACCCTGGAGAGGCGGCGGCTGGCCTATGGGGGCTACGAGGGGCACCCCCCGGGCTACGCCGAGGCCTCTGTGGAGAAGAGGCGCCTCTGCCGATCACTGTCTGAGGGGCCGTATCCCTACCCCCCCGAGCTGGGGAAACCAGCCAATGCGGACTTCGGCTACCGGGCCCCGGGCTACCGGGAGGTGGTGATCCTGGAGGACGCGGGGCTGCCTGCGCTCTGCCCGTGCCCCGCCTGTGAGAAGCTGGCGCTGCCCACTGCCGCCCTATATGGGCTGCGGCTGGAGAGGGAGGCCGGAGAGGGGTGGGCGGGCGAGGCCGGCAAGCCTCTCCTGCACCAGGTGCGGCCCGGGCACCCACTGCCCCTGCTGGTGCCTGCCTGCGGGCATCACCATGGCCCGCTGCCCGACTACAGCTGCCTGAAGCCGCCCAAGGCAGGCGAGGACGGGCACGAGGCCTGCTCCTATGGCGTGTGCCCCGAGGGCAGGTATGGGCACCCAGGTTACCCTGCCCTGGTGACCTACAGCTACGGAGGAGCAGTTCCCAGTTACTGCCCGGCGTACGGCCGGGTGCCCCACAGCTGTGGCTCTCCGGCCGAGGGCAGAGGGTACTCCAGTTCTGGCGCCCACTCCCCACGGGCCGGCTCCATATCCCCGGGCAGCCCGCCCTACCCACAGTCCAGGAAGCTGAGCTACGAGATCCCTGCGGAGGAGGGAGGGGACAGGTACCCGATGCCGGGGCACCTGGCCCCAGCAGGACCCTTGGCATCTGCAGGTGAGGGCGCTGGGGTGGGGAATGCCTAGGGAAGAGGAGGGTTCTGGAAGATGGTGGGGAAGGTGCAGAGTGAGAGAGCGCTAAGCCGGACAGAAGGACTTCTGGCTCACAGCCCCTGTTCTCACCTTCCCCACAGAGTCACCTGAGCCAGCATCCTGGAGGGAGGGCCCGAGCAGGCACAGCACCCTGCCTCGGTCTCCCCGTGATGCTCCGTGCAGTGCCTCTTCTGACCTGTCTGGGCCCTCCACACCCCTGCACACCAGCAGCCCAGTGCAGGGCAAGGAAAGGTACGTGGCGGGGCTGGGGCTGTCCAGGGACCGAGGCAGCCTGCAAGCTGGAGGTGGGGGCGGCTCACACAGGGACTCTGCAGCCCTACTAACCTACTCACCACCGGCCCGCCCTCCCCAACTGCAGCACCCGACGGCAGGACACCACGTCCCCCACCTTGGTGCCCACTCAGAGACTAAGTCCTGGCGAGGCCTTGCCATCCACTCCCCAGGGAGGCGCTGAAAAGGCTCCCGAGCTGCCAGCAAGAAGCGGGCTGGAGCTTCCGGCCCCTAGCCCCTTCTCCTCCACCTCCCCGCCCAGGTCACCCAATGATTGGCCTCAGGAGAAGAGCCCGGGGAGCCGCTCGGACAGTGCCAGTCCGAGGGGCCCCGTGCCCACCTCGCTGCCTGGCCTCCGCCATGCCCCCTGGCAGGGCCTTCGAGATCCCCCAGATAGTCCGGATGGGTCCCCCCTCACTCCTGTGCCTACCCAGATGCCCTGGCTCGTGGCCAGCTCAGAGCCGCCCCAGAGCTCACCCACGCCTGCCTTCCCCGTGGCTGCCTCCTATGACATCAGTGGCCCGACCCAGCCCCCACTTCCGGAGAAACGCCACTTGCTGGGACCTGGGCAACAGCCAGGACCCTGGGGCTCAGAGCAGGCATCACCACCAGCCAGAGGCACCAGTCACCATGTCACCTTTGCACCTCTGCTCCCGGATAATGTCCCCCAATCCGCAGGTATAAAGGCCTTGAGGAGGGTGGGACCCCCTTGTGAGAACCTGTCTCCCAAGGAGGGGCATGGCATGGGCACCGGGAAGCACTGGGGCCAAACTCGGTCCCTCCCTGTCCTAGAGCCCCCTGTGCACGAGAGCCAGAGCAATGTCAAGTTCGTCCAGGATACGTCCAAGTTCTGGTACAAACCACACCTGTCCCGTGACCAAGGTGAGAAGCCAGCCTGCCCCTCCCCTCCCACCCTCCTGGACCCTGTGTTGGCTTAAGAACCCATCCTTGGGGCCTCCTCCCTGTCTCAGCAGGTTTGCCTGGGCTGAGTCTCTCACTAGCAGGTGGTTCCGGGCTTTGGGCCCAAGGAGGTTTAGACTCAACACTGTCAATGCCCTTTTAACTCTAAAGTTCCATCCCCAGGTGCCCCAAAACACCACAGCCGTTAGGGTGAGAGGCCTAGGGAGCTTGGGTAGCAGAGGTAGAGAGGGGCTACGTGGGGCTCAATCAGCCACTGTGAAAACTCCCACCTCCTCCCAGCCATTGCTCTGCTGAAGGACAAGGATCCTGGGGCCTTCCTGATCAGGGACAGTCATTCATTCCAAGGAGCCTATGGGCTGGCCCTCAAAGTGGCCACACCTCCACCCAGCGCCCAGCCCTGGAAAGGTACAGAATGCCCAAATGAGGGAGAAGGGGAGTGGAGTCGGGGGAGGTACCAGAGGCAAGACAAGGTGGGGTGGGCCATGGCCCTTCTTGGTGGGGAGAGGCAGGAAGTGACCTCTCCAGCTCTGGAAAAAATCCCAGCAGGGGAGAAAGCTGGGACCTAGAATCTGATAAAGCCATCCTCTCCCCTCCCCTCAGGGGACCCTTTGGAACAGCTGGTCCGCCATTTTCTCATTGAAACTGGGCCCAAAGGGGTGAAGATCAAGGGCTGTCCCAGTGAGCCCTACTTTGGTGAGCAGCAGGGGCCGAGGAGGTTACAGTGGGTTGGTTTAGGGGGGCCAAAGGGTCTCAGGAGGGTGGAGGGAGAGCTGGGGCTATCTGGGGGCACCTCATGGCTTCTCTCACCTCTCCCTGCAGGCAGCCTGTCCGCCCTGGTCTCCCAGCACTCCATCTCCCCACTGTCCCTGCCCTGCTGCCTGCGCATTCCCAGCAAAGGTGGGTGACTTGTGATCTGTCCTCCCGCTTCTCCTCACCCACTGCACAGCCCAAGGCAGCATCCCCAGGTCCTGGCTCCCAGCCTGCCTTCCCTTGGAACAACAGAGTTCTCCAGTGCCTAGAGAATGGGGCTCCCTGCTGACCTTCCCTGTTGGCCCTCATTTCCCTCAGATCCTCTAGAGGAGACCCCAGAGGCCCCAGTGCCCGCCAACATGAGCACAGCAGCAGACCTCCTCCGTCAGGGTGCCGGTAGGGACCTCCCCCTCCCTCTTCCCTCCCTCTGGGCACCAGGTGGGTGCTACCGGTGAGGGCAGGAGGCACTGAAAGGCCTGGAGGTGGGCGGGCCCTATTTGTAGTGGCGGTGGGAAGGGGTCTTCAGTCTAGGGACCCCAAAGTCATGAACATGAAAATCTTGGTGGGGGTGGGGGAAGGTCTTGTTAGCATGCAGATTCTTGGGCCCCTTTCCAGCATTTCTGACTGTAGATCTGGGGGAGTTGTAGAATCTGCCTTTTTAACAGGTGACCTGTGATTCCAACGACTTTTGAGCAGCGGTAGCGGGAGAAAGGGCAAAAGCTGGGCGTGTGGAGGGATAGGGGAAGACAGATCTGGGTGCTGGGGAAGCCGGTGCTCTCCTCCAGTGCTCTCCTCCAGCCCTCTCCTGCCTCCTAGCCTGCAGTGTGCTCTACCTGACCTCCGTGGAGACAGAGTCACTGACGGGCCCCCAGGCGGTGGCCCGGGCCAGCTCGGCAGCTCTGAGCTGCAGCCCCCAGCCCACCCCGGCCATCATCCACTTCAAGGTCTCGGCCCAGGGCATTACACTGACAGACAACCAAAGGAAGTGAGTATGTGTGCCGAACTCCCTGGGGGCCCTGGGGATCCCCGTTTCTGGCTGTGACCTTCCCCATGATCCTCCTTGAAGGCTCTTCTTTCGCCGCCATTACCCAGTGAACAGCATCACCTTCTCCAGCACTGACCCTCAGGACCGGAGGTGAGCCTCCCTCCCGACCCTTGGCTCCCACAGCCCCATGCTCCCGTCAGGCCCTGCAGACCGGGCAGTCCCCTGCCCCAGCCCTCCTTCAGTAGCTGGACCCTGGGTGCATTTCTTCACGGTTCTTCTCTTTCTGCAGATGGGCCAACCCCGACGGGACCACCTCCAAGTAAGCCTCCCCAACAAGTCCCATCCCTTCCCTCCAAGGGTCTGAGGCGCTGCCTTCCTCCCAAGCCCTGGCTCTGCAGTCTTTTTGTGGAAGGGATGCTGAGCCCCCTCCCCACCCTGCCTTTGTACCCCTAGGATCTTTGGTTTCGTGGCCAAGAAGCCGGGAAGCCCCTGGGAGAACGTGTGTCACCTCTTTGCAGAGCTTGACCCAGATCAGCCTGCAAATGCCATTGTCACCTTCATCACCAAAGTCCTTCTGGGTCAGAGAAAGTGAAGGCCACAAGCTCAGAGCCCACGTCAACACCGCACACCTCTCAGCACCCCACAGTCCTCACTTCCCCGGCCTAGGCCCAGGAGACCCAGGAGCCAGCCCCCTCCCTTAGGACCGGGGAGTGGGCATCAGCCTGGGCCACTGCTCTCCTTCCCTGCCCCCAGCCTGCTAAAGCCAACTGGGTGGGCCCGCGAGATGACTTTGCACGTGAGCAGATGGCAGAGATGGGCGTGTGAAGGGTGAGGAAGCATCAGCAGGTGAACCCTGGAGGGGATGTGGACAGCCCCAGCTGCAGAACATCAACCCTGGAGGGGAAACAGGGCCTGCCAGCTCCAACCAGCTGCAGGTCCCAGCCCAGCAGGAAGAAGGGGAAGAGGTATGGGGGGCAAGGCACTCCCTCCCCCGCCTCCCCTTTTAGCAGAGAGATCAGAGCGGGATCACATGAATGGGGGGAAAAAAGAGTCTATTTTTGTCTAATAATAAAGAATTTCTATAACATTATTTTGGAGTTGAAGTCGAACCTTGTTCACGAGAAGGTCAAAGCCTTGTGTCTCCCAGGGGCATACCTGTGCTTCTTGGGGGCATCCCAGGCCCACAGCCAGGTCTACGGAACACACGCCATCCCCATCCTGGCCTCATACTGGTCCAAGTCCAAGCTGCCTCAGCTGCCCCCACCTCTAGCCCTGTCCCTGCCCTATGGACTGGAAAGGGTCCCCCTGTCCAGGCCGTACCGATAAATACAGAAACTTCATCTTTATTGGCTGTATAAACATCTCTGGGCTGTACATACATTTCATACATCGTAGTGGAGGGCCAAAAGGGGGGACCCCAGCAACACAGCAGCTCACCCCCTTTCCCCAAGGCCCACCCACTCTGTGCAAACCAAGGCCAACAGCTCCTGCTCCCTCCCTCCCAGGAGAAGTCACTGTATGGGGAGGGGGTCAGGGGTCAAGGCCGTAGGAGACAGGAGGGCTTGGTGGGGTAGGACACATGTTAAGTGCTAGACTCCAACACTGAAGCGAAACAGGCAACTGGCACAGGCAGCAAGCTGGGGCCCGGGCGGGGGGGGGGGGTAGGCAGGGAAGTGGAGAGAAGGGCCAAGCTGCCCTCAGGGTTCACAACCACAGCTCTGGGGTCTTGCCCTCACCATGGCAGGAGAAACCTGCTCTGGAGTCTCTGCCTACAGCCCGGGGAACTGGGGACAAGGGTGCCACCAGGTATCCCAAGGATGGCAAGGAGGGAACAGGAGCCAAGACCCCAGCCCCCCTCACCGAGTAGCCCCTCTCTCCCTCCATTAAACACATAATGGACACCCACCTAAGTGCGTACAGCTGTGGGGGGCCAGAATCAGACTCTGTGGGACTATGTGGTGCCTGAGCCGGCGGTGAGGGAGAAAGCGGGCTCTCAGGGGAAAGAACAGAGACAGCAGTCAGTGGAAGGAGAGAGAAGGCCCGAGAGAGCCCCCCTAGCCCAGCCAGGGGGGATAACAGCAGCAACTGGTCCACACAATGAGGACAAAGAACAAAAAGAAGAGGCAAGGAGAAATACTATGGTAAACAGGGGAGGGGGCAGTCTCTACTCCATCCTCTGCAGAGCCTCATGCCCAAATAGCAGCTGAGACGGGTGCCCACTCCTCTCCACTCACACGGCCAGAGGGGAAAGGGGCGTGCGAGAGTCCACCAGCCAAAGCAAGTGGGACTCACCAATATAGCAACACCATTCTTTGGGCCTGCTCCTTTCCAACCAGGGACTTAGGCCCAGGACTGACTGATGATCGGGGTGGCACCAGGTCAGAAACGTGGGCACAGAGGGGCTTGGCAGGGGCCTGATCTGGGAGAGGCGGAGGGGCTACGTACTCCCTGGGGCCTGCTGGGTAAGCAAATCCTGGAAGGCAGGAACTGGGCACCTGGTTCTGCAAAGGGTGAGGAAAAGGAGACGGGGCAGGTCTAGGGGAGAAGCCCCTAGCCACTCAAGGGATGCAGATCCACTTTTACTTTCTCCCCACAGCTCAACATTCCAATGGTGGGGAAGAAACCCCCAGAAGGTACAACAGCATCCTTCTTCCCGATGATCTTGCCATTCCGAGTGAAGAAAACCTGGGGGTGGGGGCACGGAGAGGAGAAGGCTGACTCTGGCCTCCTCTGATGATGCTAGAGCCACACAGGCCTGAACTGCAAGCATTCCCAACTCCGAGAACCGCCGGAGGGGAGAGACTCAGGGTGATGTGGGAGGTGACCACAAGAGGGCGTCTGGAAACCAGCTCCCCAGCACAGTCCAGGCAGCGTTGTCCAGCACCTCGGAACACACCCACCACAGGCTTTCCCCTCTTCCCAGCTCTGGGGCTCTGGCTACAGTCCTATTCCCCACTAATGCCAGCCCCTGCCCAGACCCAGGAACCCTAGTCCAACCCCACAGCCTCCCCCACTTACCACCACCTTCTTGCCCTCATGCTCTTGCTCAATCTCTTCCCCATCTTCTTCCTCTTCCTCTTCCTCCTCTTCCTCTTCTCCCTCCTGGTGCAGGTACATGACATTCCGGACGTTCCGGACGGCTCGGGCAGTTGGGGACAGGATCACTGTGTCACAACTGTCATCACTGTCACCTAGGAGGGCAGGAAACCTGAGCTCCTGTGGTGCTGCCCCCACCGTCTGCCCGAGCAGCCTGGCTGGCCACCCCCACCCCACTCACCCTCACTGTCCAGAATGTAGTCCCGGGGGAACATGATTCCACAGCCCATAATGTCCCCTTTATAACAGCGTGGCCCGAAGGGGTCCCCCACACCACTGCCATGGAAGATCTTCCCGTCATCTGTCAGGGGGGAGGGGAGAAGAGAAGACACACACTTGAAGGAGGGGCTGACACTCTACCCCACCCCTCCAGAGAGGCCCCTGTTTCAAGCAGAATGCTTGCCCACCTCCCTCTCTGGCCCCGAGTAAGGGAGGGGGTCAAGGTGAAACAAAAATGGAGAGACAAGTAGAAAGAGGCCCCAGATTAAAAAAAAAAAAGGAGAGAGACACAATGTCTGTTCACACAAGGAGCTGAGGGGCAGACTCCCTCAGGGAGCTGGCGGAAGAGGGGAGAAAGGCCAAGAAGGGGATGGGGGTGACACCAGGAGCTCACAGCAACTCCTTTCTTAAGAAAACCCTAAAGGAAGTCAAGCCGACCAAAAAAAGAAAGTGCAGAATCTGCAAGAAGGGCGCAGAGGGAGCCAACTCAGAGGCCTGGAATGTCCAGTTTAGGCCCAGATTCCCCCGCCCCTGTTCGGCTCCCCTTGCTTTTCAGGCTGGGAGGAAAAACACAGACAAGGAGAAAGCACTACCGGCCTAGGGAGGGGGGATGAGACGGCAGCAGGGGAAAAGGCTCTCCAGCCGGACGCTGGAGGGGAGACCATTTGCGGGGGTTCAGGAAAATGGATGTCCCTGTGCCTGTACGTGCCCCACAGCCCTGGCAGCCCTGACTCACCTGCATGATAAGCCACAGAGCCTCTGCTCCAGCCAGGGTGTCTGTTTTTGGGATAATCCTGCACCAAGAAGGAAAAAGAAAACCTATGGTTTTCTATGGAAAGAGGGCAGGAGAGGGCATCTGAACCTTCAATCTTCTTAGACAGATGGCTGCTCACACCCCTGCGGCCTCCCACACCCTTCAGGCACGGGGAAGCAGGGGAAGCAGGGAAGGTGACCACGGCACTTGGCTTTCACAGCCGGGGCTGCAGGCTGCCCCCACCCCACCTTTAGGCCCAGTGTGCGTGGTGCAGTCACGACCCTCTACCTGGTCCTAGGGCATGGGGGGAGTCTGTACCCTCCCACAGCAAACACATACAACCATATCCTGTCCCGGGTTAAGACCCTCCCACCACAGCCCACCCACCTGTCCCCATCCCAAGAGCCCCAAAGCTGAGCAGCTCCACAGGTAAAAAGCCAGCACGAGTGCCCACCTTCCGGGCCAGCCCCAAGGCGATGTAGCATTTCTCTCCAGGGTCCACGATCTCCACCTCAAAGTAGTGGCTACGGGTGCTCAGTGGGTGCCGGGCCTGGGCCAGCCCCACGTCAACGATGCTCTTGCCCTTGCCCAAGTACTCCAGCAGCTGTGGGGGAAGAGCCAAGGGCAGTGGGTGGTGCGGAGGGCAGACGGACACCTGCCCTAGAAACCTGGTCCCAAGGCACTCCAGACCAGTTTCTGGGTCTGACAAAACCTCTGGCTGAAAGGGAAAGGTTCCTAGAGGCGCACCGTGGGCACCAACGTCCCAGGCAGGCATGAGAGAATGGGGAGGACCGGCGGGTCGCAAAGGTGGCGGCATGGGCCGGAGGACTGGCCCCGCACCCATCTGTCGCCTGAGCTGCAGATTCTCCTTGCTTTGGGGGAGAAGTGGGCAGCAGCCCAGGCGGCTGAGCACCATGGAGCACACTGGGGGGCTCTAAGCTATGGCCTCACTTCCCTGAATCACCCTGCTGGATGAGGCCTCCCCAGGGGCTCTGGGCGCAGAGAGAAGGAGCCATGAAGACTAGGCTGAGCGGACCCCTGGAGGGGCCTAATGGGGAGGACAGGAAGGGTACAGAGGCTGGGTGCTAGCTCCAGATGTCTGAGGGAGGGGAGACGAGCTCAAAAACCAATTCTGCCTGGGATGGACTACCATAATACCTCAAGGTCTGTTCTCCTTGGCTTCAGACAGAGCTGGGTCAGGGAGGTGCCAAGGGGAGCCAGGGAACCCAGAACGACCAGCTCTACTCCTCTGCTTAATGTGAGGGCCGGGAACAGGCGGGCTGAGCACATGAAGGCAAGCTTTCCTGTTCACAGCCCCTCACAGCTCTTGTAGAGCGGAGGGGTGTGTGGAGGTGGGGGGAGAGCGGAGGCGACTGATGGACTCTTGGGGCTCTTCAGCTCCAGAATGGCCCTGCCTGGGCATGATGGGGCGGCAACCCCCAAGCTGGGAGGATTTATTTATCAGTTGTCATGGTAACAGTGGGGTTATGACTCAACCCCATCCCCTCTCCCCACCCTCAGCATCACCTGGGAGTCCTTAATCCCTTTTTAATTAGCCAAACTGCCCCTCAAGACTTTATTCTACCCTCCTGCCCCTCCAGCCCTGAAGAAAACACTGCCTGGGGACATCCTCCACTTATCCCTGGCAAGCCTTTGGACGCTGGCCTCTCACCCCCAAAGAACTCCTGCCTGAACAGGAAAGGAATTAGGCTCGCCTGCACCAGTGTGGAAGCCTGCGTGTGTCTCCGGCAGAAGCAGGGCCTGCATCACCACCTTATTCAGAGGAACCGGAGGGACTGGATCCCCTTCTCAGCCTTGGATCCCCAAAGCTCTGCCACCTCAAGTCCATTCTCCCCCCCGCCTCCAAAAGAGTCCTGGAGGCAGGGGGAGATGACCAGGGGAAAAGCCAGAGCCGCATGGGCAACCTCCGATATCCACACCCAGGCTCTTTCCATTTCCTCCAGCCATGATCCTATATGTGTCGGGTTATGCTGCCTCTTTCATATTTACACCCCTAGCCCAAGTCTCCTCTGTTAGCTCCCACTGCTTTCTTTCCCCAGAATGGGGTCCCCGGCAGGCCACCTTCTGATTTACTCATTAAGGCCCACACTGCTGGAATTCCCCTCACGGTCCTGTGTTCTCTGCTCAGCCTGGCTTCCTCCTCTGCATTTCCCTGCAAGCGGGAGGGGTGGTGCCTGGTGCGCATCCGCTGGCGTACACTCCACCCAGTGCGAGCAGCCCCCGGCCCACCCTCTCCAGCCAGCATTGCAGAACTGGGTGGGGGACCCCACAGCTGCCCTTGACCCACTCCCTCCAACTGGCCTCGGCGTAGGAAACACAGTGTTCTCCACTTCCAGAGCCAAGAGACAGATGCTCCAGATCCCGATCCTTGGGAAAAACCCGCCCAACCATTCCCTCAGCCTCAGCCCTGCGGAGGGCAGCCGCTGCAGCCTTGTCTGTGGATAGGGTGGGGACGCTCCCTCCAGCTAAAAAGGTCAGGAGGATGAGGCACACGAGCGGTGGAGCTCTGCCACCCACTCCCCGGCCGGCACACCACTCAGACAGCCGGCTGACAGCTGGGAGGCTAGGTCCCCACAAATGCTGCCCTCCGCAAGAGAGGAACACCCGCCCCTCAGGGTGTAAGCCGCCCCAGTTCATCTGCTCCTGTCCAGTGAAGTCTCCCCGAGTGCTCAGAGCGAGTCCTCTGGAGCGTTCCCAGCACTTACAGGGGCAGGTGGGCACTATGGCCTCCAGACAGATTGTAGCTAGAGTTCACTCCTCCCCTCCTGAGACGGGGCTATTGGCAACCAAGAGCAGATAGGAGGTTTAGCCCCTGAGTTGCCAGACTCTCAACGCTGGTCCCTCAACCTGTGCCTCAGAAGCCTCTCAGAAAGAGAATCACACAGACCTGGGTTCCGATCCTAATTCCTGTTACTTATTAGCCACTGACTTTGAGCAAGTGACTTTCGCTAGTGGTCAGTACCTGTTCTGCCTTCCCCTAGATCAGGAAATGGGAGTTAGACCAGAACATACCAACACATCAATACTCCCTAAACATTAACAGTCCCCCACAGCTACAAAAGACTAGACCTGCCAGTCACAGAAGGAAACGACCCTTCATCTCAGCCCTTAACTCCAACTACAATGGCCCCTTAGGCTCCCAGAACTGGTCACAGTCCCCCCTAGGAGAGATAAGCACACCCCAGATTACTCTATCCCAACCCACCAGCTGTCCCCTTAGTGCTTCTCCTCCAACAATGCCCAATCAATAGGAATGCTCCCCTACATCTTTGGTGGGGGTAGGGGCACCCATTCCTTGGGGCTTTCAAGCCCCCGACTCCTGCACCTCCCCCCCACACCCCCAGAGCCTTGGGAGGCCAAACAGGTGGACTCGAGGGCACAGAGCAGAGGCCACAGCACCAGGTGCAGAGAGCCTCTTGCACTCCAACCCCCCACCGCATGCGCTTAGCGGTAGCGCCTTCCCCGCCTCTGCTCTCCTGCTGGTTCTCTCCTGCTGGTATCCACCCTCCTCCTCCTGCCAGCAGAGACCCTAATCCCTCTTGACAGGAGCAAGGGAGGGCTCAGTGCCTTGAGGGCCTAGAAGCAGCTGAAACAGGAACCCAGGACGTGCTCCCCACCAGCCAGCTCAGGCTCCAACACGGTCTCCTCCTGGGTTGGGTTGGGGGGGGGAGGACCCCTGGAGGGTGGGGCCTCATTCACCCCTCTTTGTGTACCAAAGCTGTTGCCCCGTCACTAAGGAGTTGTCAGAGGAGCTATGAGCAGGAAACAAAGACAGAATGAGTCTAATCCCCCAGCTTTACCCACTGCCCCCCACCCTCCACACATGACTTCACTTTGCAAGGCCTGGGGGCAGGGATGAGGTGAGGGGCAACACCCCCATCCCTGAGCAAAGACAGCAGCCACTCTTCAACACCCTCAGAGCTCTGCAAAGGGGGGACTCTTTGGGAGGGGAAACTGAGGCCACAGGACGCAGGGGGAAGAATTCCATTCAAGAAAGAGCCAGGTCTGTATACAAACAACTGTTGAAGCTAGGTAGTGGGTAGATGGGTGCTCACTGTACCATTTTTTCAACTTTTCTGTATGTTGGAAATTGTTCATAATGTAACGTTAGAGCCAAAAAAAGGGGGTCAGGAATTTGTTCTTCTTGGTGGGAAGAACCAGTGTGAAGGGGAGAGAGAGGTAACTGAGACTCCAAACTGAGAGAGAGGCCTAGAAGGCAAAGGGTCCCATGGCAGCCAGGTAAGCTCCCCTAGAAAGGCCAGGGCTAAGAGGGCTCGTCAGGAGACTCACAGGGCAAGTGGGAACCTAAGCCCAGAACTCCAGATTCATCTCATGAGAGGGGCCAGAAGGAGAGACGACGGGCTACAGGAGAGAGCTAGGGAAAAGGGCACAGCATGTATCCAGCAGTGGACAGGGCAGGGGCAACAGATCAAAGAATGAATATCTGGGCTTAGTCTTGCAGCTAATTCACTGTTTGACATTTGAATCGGTCTCTTTGCTTCTGTCTGGGGCTGTCTTTTCATCAGCCACACAACAAGAACAACTCTGGGAACACAAGGGCTGTCCCGATGACGAGGATGACTACGGGAGGGAGCTCCAAGCATCCTGGGTCTGGGCGCCAGGGATGCTACAGGTCCTACATGGCAGGTAACGGTCTCCGGCTCCGCACTGGGAAGCCCTGGACCAGATGGCGTCAGAGCCTCTCCCAAACCTTTATGGTTCTAAAAGGCACTCTACTGGAAATATCACCCAAGGCAGGAGAAACAGGCTCCAACCCACAACAAGAGGTCTGAGGCCCCGTGGAAAGGCTCCCCACAGAGGGGATGGAAAACAGGAAGACCAAAGAGGAGAAACAGCTGAGCCAGACATCTTTAGAAATGGGAGGTACAGGCGGGCCCCTAATGACCTCTCCCAGGCTCCTCCTGGGGAAACAACTCTGAGGGCTGGGTCAGAAATACACTGGATGGTCAGAAGAGACAAGAGGGAGCAGGGCAAGAGACAAGTGGGGATAGAAGAAACTGGGTAAGTCACCCTCATTTGGAAGATGGGGTAGAGGGCAAGAGGAGAAGAGAGGCAAATATCTATCAAGAGGCTCATGCCCCAGTCTGCCCCAGCGGAGCAGGTGCTCAGGGAAGAGTGTGCCCCACCCTGCTGGCAGTACCAGGCTGGGGTGAGGGTCTGAGAGAAGAGCCAAACTTCACGGCTTATGTCTAAGGAAGAAAAAATTCTCCAACGTGTGACCTGAGGGCATTGGGGGAGGGCAGAGAGGAAGGAAAGCTATTTATAAATGTCTACAGGACTCTACATCAATTAGAAAAGATTGCCTGGAAGGAGCTGGGGGCAGAGTGGGGACAGGTCCAGGCAGGGAAAGGATGCCAGGAAAACACTCTTGAGGAGAGGTTGGGGATGAGAGCTGGAACATCGCCCTGGCTCAGTCCCAAGTTCAACTCTATAGCTGTTGTCAAAATGATGGTGGAAGGGGGGAAAGAAAGGAAAGAGATGAGGGTCAAGGAGTGGGCATCTAAAGCCCCTGGCTTACAGCCACCGCCATCCTCAGACCCCAGGGCCAGAGGGGGTGCAGAATGTCAGAAGCAGCAGGAGGGCACACACTCTGCCATTTTCCTTGGATTTGACTCACCTTGAACTCCAGGATGGGGGGAGCCTTGCTCATAATCCACTCCCAACCCCCACTGTTTCTGTTTTGCTATCAAAGGCTGAGTTAAAAACAGCCTGAGTTGGGGTGAGAAGGCCAGAGGGTGGAGAAAAAGATTGAGCCAGGAGCAAGAGGGCAGCCGAGGGACAAGTCGAAGTGGGAGGCCCCAGCAGCCCACTGGAGGTCAGGGCCAGACCCCTGACTCAGCAGCCATTCACTCCCAACCCAGCATGAGGCACAGAGGGTAGAGTTGAAGAATTTCCCTCTCCCAAGGTCCATATACTCCTCAAGAAAGTTTCAAATCCAGGGAGAGACCAGAGCAGGTACAACGGGAAGATATATAAAAAAGCAAGATTTGGAGAGTCAAGGATTCTCACCGAATCTTCATCTGCCTGTGTTCTTGTCCTCTATTAAAATGTAGGGAGAAGACAGAAGACGTTGACATTCACACTTACTACAAAGAGATCTCAGAACCTTCCCCCACAGGAGTGGGACTTGTGACCACACATGCCCCACAGTGAATGGAGAGCGTGGGCCCGCTGAACTGGGATCAGGCCAAAAGGGGGATCCAGGCATCCCACCTCCAAATGAGCCCCAGCCTCTCAAAGGCACATGTGTAGGGCAGCAGAGGGTACCAAGTGCTGAAGGAACCAAAGAAGGCAAAGGAAAACCTAATACTGTGCTGAGAGTAAAGCAACTAACCTGAGTTCTCAGGGCCGGGGAAGGGAAGAAAGACAATCAGCACTACGGAGAACACAGACCTGGATTCAAAGAATCATGTCAAGGCCCCAAATTCCCATTTCCCAAAACCCTACAAGACACCGTCTTCATTCCCCATTCTAAGCAATTCAGACCCACTTATGTGGCCCACGGGTTTTCGGCGCAGCCCTCCCGGTCTGCCCACTCCCACCCAACCGCCTCACTCACAGTTCCGCAGACTCGGACATCGTGCAGCCGGCCCCACTCGTCCTCGTAACTGTCCACCATCATGACACTGTCATCCTCGCGGCCCAGCTCGGCGTTGAGGTGCAGCCGCACCTCCTCACCCAGAGAGTGCATGCCCACTGCTGGGAACAGTCCATCTGGGGACATGGGCATGATGGTGGAGCCCACCTGCAGGGGAGGGAGGGAGGGCTGGAGAGAGGGAGCTGATGCTGAGCTCCCTTTTCCATAGCTCACCTAATTCTCACGAGGGTACTTTTGAGAAGATGCGACACATAATTATCACACACACTGACAGACAGAAAAACAGAGGCACCGAAAAGTTGAAAAAGTGGCTATAAGGACTCCTGGCCAAGCAAAGTATCCAGAGAGCTAGAAGGCAAACACAAGTCTCTTGACCTGCTACCACCAAATGCTTCTGGCACGTGAGTGTGTTCTGGAGGAGGAAAGTGCGGAGGCACGGACGCTAAGGAAGGCCAAGCCCTGAGAAAGCCATCCTCCCAGGGTGGGAGAGGGAGCTGGATAGGAAAAGAGAGCTGGGGATCCCTCTCTTCTATTTGCTCTTCCCCATCCCTTCACCACTACTAGTCTCTCTCTGAAGAGGAAAGGAAAGAAGTGAAACAAGAAAATAACACACAGAAAGGACATATCCTCAAAGCCTTCAAGGCAAGGCTCCAAAGAGGACCTCCAGCTTATGCATCCAGGCCATAACCTCTCCCTCTCTTTTTCTGCTCAAAACCTTCCCCCACATCACCCGATCCTGTCCCCCACAATCTCTGCTCACCCCCCACTGCACTAACCTGCCCCTCTGCATCTACCATCTAGGCTAATGCCCCGGCTTCCCTGGGCAGGGGAAGTGGCTTCTCCTATATGCAGACTTTGGGAGAAGCTGAGGATGGCCTGAAGGAGGTGGGAACTAAGCCTAGGGGTCCCTGGGCAAGCCCCAGCCGGTAGGTTATTTTCATTCCCACAATTCCTCGGATGGCGTCAAGCCACTTAAATCCCACCCAGGATTTCCCACTCACCCGTTTCCCATTTTTGGTGAAAAAGATCTGGGCAGTCTGTACATCAAAGGACACAGGCTCAATGCCGCAGCCAATCCGGTCCCCGGAGTTGCACTTTGACCCAAACTGGCGGCCTTTGGCTCGGCCATTGTACAGCCTGTGGAAGGAGCGGCACAGACACAGGACCTGAGCCTGGCCTCCCAACTTCTCCCAGGCACTGACCCCTGGGGCCCCTCTCGCTGCTCCCACTCGGTGATGCATCTACCTGTCTCCACACATGAGCTCCACCCTCCCCTCTAAGTCTGCCAACCTCCAAGGCTTGCTATCAGGCCACCTTCCCGTTCTGATCATAAAGTCCATGAAAATACCCCAAGATAGGTAAAGGAATGGCAAAAGCCACCCACGGTAGTCCTTTGTATCTAAGGTCCCTAAATCCATAGGAAAGGGGTCAGGTTCCACAGGAAGCAACTCACTTGCCGTCATCAGCATGGTAGGCTACGGAGTCGGGCAACCAGCCGGGCTGGTGATCCAAGCTGTAGTACTGAGGGACCAGCCCCACAGCAATGGTGCCCCGGACCCCGCTGTCCACAATCGACACCTGGAGGGAGGACAGCAGGGCAGTTAGCAGGCACCAGAAATGGGATGAATTGCTGGGGGCCTGGGGA
Organism: Mirounga leonina; assembly: GCF_011800145.1. Lineage (NCBI taxonomy): Eukaryota > Metazoa > Chordata > Mammalia > Carnivora > Phocidae > Mirounga > Mirounga leonina. Next base: position 24,916,262 of record NW_023270314.1, on the reverse strand, counting down.
AGGGCAGTCAGACATCAAAGACTCAAAGAGGCTCAACGAGACAAAAAAACATGTGAATCAGAGAAAAGGGCACTCAGGGAAGAACTGGGGAGACTAGGGGCCTACTTTATATCATGATTACTCAGAAAATCATTTCCAAATTATGGAAAAAGATAGGAAATGGAGCAGAGGCTGGGCTCGGGTTAGCAGGTGGGAAAGGCCATCAGTCAGAGTCTGGGATATGTGTCAAAGTCTACCTAGCTGAGGGGCAGGAGAGCATAAGGGACAGGGTGACAGGACTAGGGCACCCGTCTCTCAGCTGAGGCACCATGCTATCCTGTGCCCTTTTCTCAGCCAAGTAGACAGCCCTGATGGAAAATTAAAAGGATCGGATCAAGAATCTAGTAAAAGAGCTCCCTGGAGCTTAACAAGCTCATCCCCTGCTCTACCCACCCACTGCCTTGATCACCTCAAAATAATTGCTGTCCTTGGTCAGAGGTCGAGAAGCCACGTAGCAGCCAACTTCACCGGAGTTTCCATGGTAACTGATGGAGGAATGAGGGGGGAGTCCATTAGCAGCCTAGCCCAGGAGTTGGGGGGAGGGCCTCAGCATCCCCCCCCACCCCCCCACCCTGTGAGGGCCAACACAGAGGAGAATCCACCAGGCCACACTTCAGGACATCTGCACAGACACCATCACAAGATACTTGAGATCACCCACCCCTCCCGCTGCCTCCAGCCAGGGTCCAACCCACACCACACCAACACAAGCCTGGTTCCATTTCCAGGGGGAAAAGAATGCAGAGTCTCCCTTAGTTGCCTAGTAGGGGGTCTCACAACCCTGTCTAAGCTCAATCCCTCATGCTACAGCTTCAGCCCTTTTCCTCTGGCTCTGTCCTCAGTGGGGCTGAAGAACAGCTGCTGGTCTCTATCCTCTATACCAAAGCCCTTCGTAGATTGGAAGACGGTTATTCAGTCCTCACTCCTCAGCTTTCTTGTCTCTAGGCTAAATAGCACTACTTCCTTCCCCCCTTCAGGGACAACTTTGTCAGAGAATTAGGCTCAGAAGGAGTCAGGGAGGGGGTTCAAGCCAGAAAAGAGAGAGAAAACAGACACACACACACACACCGGAGGGTTGGAAGGTGGTGGGCAGGATGCACTACAGAACTATCCTTCCCAAAACAGGAAATCCATTGCCTCTGAAATGGGCCACTCTCCACCAAACCCAACCCCTGAGACGCAGGCCGAGGAGATACAAACACCCCACACGCCCACTGGAGTCCTCTGAACAAGGCACTTGGGCAACTCAAGACACCCACAGCTTCCTATCTCTGACATGATTGTTTCCAACGTGGACCAGGACAGAGTGACCTGGAGACACAGGCAGAAGGGAGTGCGGGCTGCAGCAGCCCATACTGCTCCACTCAGAAAGGCCTCCAGGGTCAAAGGCCCTCCCAATGCAGTGCAGACAGTCCTCTGCCTCCAAAAAAGCCCTTTTTCATCTCTAAGATCTGGCACAGCAAGGAAAATGTGAAACCACTCCTCTGAACTTACCTCAAAGTGTCTCCATCTACAAGAATGTGCTTGAACCTCTCCTGGTATCGGAAAGCCCGGACCTCCCGAATCTCCCGGATCCTCCGGCGCCAATTCAGAAACCGGTAGTGCAGGTTGAGGTCATCCATCTTGTTCATGAGAACAAACCTGCCATGGGGAGAAGGGGACTGAGAAGGAAGCAGGGCCCTAAGCAAAGCAGCTCAGCCTGTTCGACCCAGAACGTGGACAGGGCACGGGACTCGAAGTCAGTCAACAATCCCCATCTGCATCCTTTCATTCGGCAAACATGTACTGAGCTCCTACTATGTGCACCGTTCTTGGTGCTAGGGATATAGCTGTGAACAAGATGGGTGGGATTCCTGTTCCCATAGCACTTCCATTCTGGGCATGACAGATGAGACACAGACCCGACAATGTTGGACAGTGGAAGAAACAGCAGAGTGGGGTGACACAGAATAATGGGGTAAAGTCTAAAGACTACTTTGTATCCAGTGGACAGAAGAGGCCACTCTGAGGTGACATCTGAGTTGAGAAGAGGCCAGGCACATGCCAAGCCCAAGAAAGAGTACTTCAGGCAGAGGGGACAGCCAGGACACAGGTCCTGGGGTGGAAAGAAGCAGCTATGGTAGAGGAATAGAAAGGCCAGGGTGGTTGGTGTGTAGGGAATGTGCGGGAAAATGTTCAAGAAGAGGATGGGACAAAGGCAGGGGCCACAGAGAGGCCCTACAAGGCCCTATAGGCCATGTTAAGGAGTTTCCATTTTATTGCAAGTGGGATGGGAAACCTCTGGAGAGTTTTAAGCTAAGAAATGAAAGGATTTTAAGGTTTATCAGATTTTTTTTTTTAAGATTGTATTTATTTATTTGACAGAGAGAGAGAGATAGCAAGGGCAGGAACACAAGCAGGGGGAGTGGGAGAGGGAGAAGCAGGCCTCCTGCGGGAGCAGGCAGCCCGATGCGGGGCTCGATCCCAGGATTCCAGGACCATGACCTGAGCCGAAGGCAGACGCCTTAACGACTGAGCCACCCAGGTGCCCCAGTTTATCAGATCTTAAAGATCATTCAGGCTGTTGGCTGGAGAACTGATCATGACAGAAGCAAAAGCAGAAGTGGTGAACAATTAAGTCAGAAGTTGATGCAGTAGCTCCAATGAGACATGGCATCCGTTAGCATGGTAGCAGTGAAGATGGAGAGGAGTAGAATGACCTGGGTATTTAAACCACCAACAATGCTAATGAATGGATGGATGGATGGATGGATGGATGGATGGATGGATGGATGGATTTATTTTTCCTGGAAGCCAAAAGTGAGAAAAACGGGAGGTAATTTTCTCTTCCCATCACCCCAAACACTGGTACAGGGGTTCCATCAAGGCGTGGCGGTGCCTTGCATACAGTAGGTGCTTAAATAAGCCTCAGCTGGGCTGAATTCAATCCTAAAGCGCCTGTTACACCCTGCTGCAGTAGCTGCAAGCCACCACGTGGCCCAGAAGGGTAGGCACCAGCGGGGCTGCGCTCCTCGCACGCGGCCAGGGCTCCACCCCAGATACTGGCCCCCAGACCTGGGGACATCTGCTCGCCCAGAACCGCACAGCCTTGGCACCCGCGAGTGGCAGCCGCACCGGGTCCCGCCTCCAGCCCGGGCACGGCCTGGTCGCTCAGACGAGACCCGGGGGCCCGGGGGTCTGGCTCGTCACCGCGACTTACGCGCAGTCTCCCCAGGCCCGGCACCGGGCCGAGGAGGGTCCCGATGCAAGAAGCCCCGTGACCGGGGAGCAGGCCCCGCCCCTGACCAGGGAGGCCTCCGCCCAGGACCCCCGCCTCCCGCCTCAAGCTCCGTGGAGACCCGAGGCCTCCGGGACCCCGCCCCCGATCCCCGCCTACCGGGGCCGCCGCGTCCTCCTCATCCATAGGCCTCTCAGCTCCGCACCCTAGCTCTTCGGCCGCCGCCACCACACACATCCGGGTCCCCGCCCTTCCTACGCTCCCCGAGGCCCGCCCCTCCCCACCCACCCCGGCCAATCTGCAGCGGCCCAGGACGACAGGCACCTGCAGGAGCCAATCGGAGGACGCAGGCAGGGGCGGGCGCGGCCCGGTGTACTGGGTACCTAGCGCAGGATAGGGGTGGTAAACCCGAGAGTCGGAGGGTGGGAGGTGGCGACGTGGCGGCGTGGACGCCGCACTGGGCGCCCTGGGCGCCCTGGGCGCTGACTGGGCTGTCTAGGGGCGGCTCCTGCGCGGGGCGGGGAGAAGGTCGCTGCGCACCTTCGGCGGACTGCCCGTCTTTCCTGAGCGCTCCTTCTGTGCCGGACGTGGCGCTGAGAGAAAGCTTCATAGGAATGTCCTTTTAATCCACTCAGCAACCTTCTGAAATGAATCTTGTTATTATGTCCTTTTTGCTGATGAGGATCCTGAGGCTGGCCTCCATAGCTCGTGCGCCTCACTGTTCCCACATGCTTTCTATTCTCCGGAGCCATGCTGTTACCGTGTGCTCTCCATTCCCCGGAGCTCCGTGTCATGTCCTCTTCCGCGGGTTCTGGGAACAGCCCATTCCCGGAGGAGAGAACTTCGGATGCAGAAGGCACAGTGGCATAAACGTCACGCTGTTCCGGAACGGAGGCTCTGGGTGTGACCTAAGGAAAGTTAGGCCGGAGTCATTATGTGAAGGGAAGAAGGATACTCACCTACTAAAGGGTGTTTAGGGCTGCCCGATCGCCTCCCATCACAAGATCTCTCTTCCAGATTCGAGGGTTTTCCCTCCTCTGCATTCTCATACCATGTCGTTTGCGCCTCATCGCTAGCACTTTTTACAACCTTTTATTATGTAAAAGTCACCTCTGTATATAGATCAGTCTCTGCTAGACTGTGATATCCTTCAGACCCTGGGCTTTATCCCATTCTTACAAACAGTTATTGTTACAAATGTTGGGTGGAATGGAAGCCATCATCTTGTATACCAAACGGCAGCCATTTGGCATGATGGAAATAGATGAGGGAAGTAAATGTAGATGGGAAATTGGGAAATCTGGATTAGAGCCTCAGGTCTGTCTGTGCCTGAGGTCAGGTCTTGGTGTTCTTACCCATAAAAAGAATTTTGAAGCATGTGGTCTCTCAGCTCCCTTCCAACCCCTGGATTGCATAAATCGAGTTACTCTCCCCAGCTCATCTCCAGCTCCTGTTTCCTTCATTGCTACTCTTTGACCTCCTCTTCCTGAGCTATGAAAATACCCCAAGCCTCAGCTCAGCTCTACCCAAAGGCAGCCAAAAAGCAACAGGCCAGGGCAGCCATCCCAATCCCACACAGGGTCTCCTGGCTCCCTCCAGGAACTAGCTAGTTAGTTCGGGCCTAAAATGGAGAGATGGCAGAAAAAGGTTTTCCAAAGTGTTACTGATGGTTGGTGATTCCACTCGAGATTTCCTCATCTTCAGGTCCCAGGTGTGGGGCTGACCCTTTTGGTGAATCCTCAATCTGTTGGCATTCTCAGGATTTAATTGGTAATTTGTACTTGATATCTAAATGTATTTGATCAAACAACTTTATTGAGATACAATCGACATACAATAAACCCGACATATTTAAGGTGTACAATTTGGTAAGTTATGTATACACCCATGAAAATATCACCACAGTCAAGATAGTGAACATACCATCATTTCCAAAAGTGTCTTTGTGCTCTTTTTGTAATCCCTCCCTTTCACTCTCTCATCCCCAAGAAACGACTAATCTGCTTTTTGTCACTAGTTCAGTTTGCCTTTTCTAAAATTTGACATAAATGAAATCACAGAATATATGCTCTTGCGGGGGGAGGAGTGTCTGGCTTCTTTTATTCAGCATAATTACTTTGAGATTCATCAATGGTGTGTCATGTATCAGTAGTTCATTCTGTTTTATTGCTGAGTAGTATGCTCCTGGGTAGCTATACCACAATTTGTTTATGATTCACCTGTTGATGGGTGGACATTTGGTGGTTTCCAATTTTGGGCTGTTACAAATAAAGCTGCTATGAATGTTCATGCCAAATCTTTGTATGGACATACCTTTCATTTTCTCTTGAGTAAACCCTAGGAGTGAATGGCTGGGCCACATGGTAGATGTATGCTTAATTTTTGAGAAATTGCCGAACTGTTTTCCAAAATGGTTGTATCATTTTAAATTCCTATCAGCAGTGTATGAATGTTCCGGTTGTCCCACATCCTTTCCAACACTGGTGTTGTCATTCTTTTTCATTGTAGCCATTCTAATAGGTATGTAGTGGTATTTCATTGTGGTTTTAATTTGCATTTCCGTTGTGACTAATGATATTGAAAATCTTTTCACGTGCGTATTTGTCATCTGTATATCTTCCCTGGCGAATCTTATTATTATACCTCCTTTATGTAGATGAAGATCCTGAGGCTGGCCTCCATAACTAATCCTAATAGGTCTACAATCAAGAGAGTGAACATGTCTGTGCAAGTCATTTGCCCAGTTTTAAAAATCGAGTGGCTTCACTTAATACTGCATTTTGAAAGGTCTTTATAGGGGCGCCTGGGTGGCTCAGTCGTTAAGCGTCTGCCTTCAGCTCAGGTCATGGTCCCAGGGTCCCAGGGTCCCAGGGTCCTGGGATCGAGCCCCGCATCGGGCTCCCTGCTCGGTGGGAAGCCTGCTTCTCCCTCTCCCACTCCCCCTGCTTATGTTCCTGTTCTTGCTATCTCTCTCTCTGTCAAATAAATAAATAAAATCTTAAAAAAAAAAGTTCTTTGTATATTCTGAATTCAAATCCTTCATAAGATATGTGATTTACATTTCTTCTAGTCTGTGTCTTATCATTTAACAGTGTCCTTCGAGAAGCCGAAGTTCTTAATCATGAAGATGTACAATTTATCAAGTTTTTAATTTATGAATCATGCTTTTGGTGTTCTATTTAAGAAATTTTTGCCTAACCCAAGGTCACAAAAATGTTCTCCTGTGTTTTTTTCTAGAAGTTTTATGGTTTTAGATTTTGCATTAATCTATAAACCATTAATAACAATTTTTTAAATTTTGAAACAATTTATACTTGTGTGTGGAATTCCACATGCCTTTCACCCAGCTTCCCTTAATGTTAACATCTTATATAACCATAGTATAATCATTGAAACCAGGATATTAACATTGGTATAAGACTGTTAAGTGATTTACAGACCTCATTCAGATATCACCTATTGTTTCACTAATATCCTTTTCCTTGTACGAGATTCAATCCAGGATCCCACATTACATTCACTTGTCATGTCTCCTTAGTCTCCTCGATCTGAGACAGTTACTCAGTCTTTCCTAAAGAGTACAGTTGACTCTTGAACAACACAGGCTTGAACTGTGCGGATCCACTTAAACATGGGTTTTTTTCCTGATAAATACAGTACATCTGTGTGTAACTTTTTTTTTAAGATTTTTATTTATTTATTTGTCAGAGAGAGAGAGAGCACAAGCAAGGGGAGCAGCAGAGGGAGAGGGAGAAGCAGGCTCCCCACTGAGCAAGGAGCCCGATGTGGGACTTGATCCCAGGACCCTGGGATCATGACCTGAGCCGAAGGCAGACGCTTAACGACTGAGCCACCCAGGCATCCCTGTGTGTAACTTTTGACTCCCCCAAAACTTAACTGCTAATAACCCACTGTTGACCAGAAGGCTTACCAATGACATAAACAGTCAATTAACACATATTTTGTATGTTATATATATATATATATTATATTGTATTCTTACAACAAAGTATGCTAGAGAGAAGAAAATGTTACAAAGAAAATCACAAGGAAGAGAAAATACATTTACAGTGCTATACTGTACTTATTGAAAAAAATCTGCTCTTAAGTGGACCAGTGCAGTTCAAACCCAATGTTGCTCAAGGGTCAACTGTATTTGATTGTGATGTATAAGATTTAATTGCTATCTCCCTAAACTTACTCTGGTTGTTTAATATTAAATTCCAGGGTCTCAGGCCAAAATGTTAAGGAATAAAAAAGAAATATTTGTTCTGACCAACGTTTTGTTACAGCCTAGGATACTTTCTTCAACAGCTTTGCCAGAGACAGTTTATAAAGAGAGCACAGCTGGCCTGCCCCAAGGGGTAGGAACCCAGACCTCAAACAGTCCCAGGTTGCCTTTGGAAAGAGCCCAGACTTAGGCTGGGGGTATTCTCATAGCTCAAGAAGAAGAAAAAGAAGAGGTCTAGTCTTTTCATGACTGGCCAGGGATCTTTTACTTATGATCTTATTAATTATTTTCTTTTTTTTTTAAGATTTTATTTATTCATTTGAGACAGACATACAGAGAGAAAGAGAGCACGAGCAGGGGGAGAGGCAGAGGGAGAGGGAGAAGCAGGCTCCCCGCTGAGCCAGGAGTCCAATGTGGGGCTCGATGTGGGGCTCGATGTGGGGCTCGATCCCAGGACCCTGGGATCATAACCTGAGCTGAAGGCAGACGCTTAACCATCTGAGCCATCCAGGAGCCCCTAATTCTTTTCTACTTTCTTTCCTTTTTCAGTCTGTGCTGTTTGTCATAATAATATATTTCTTGTGTTTATTCCTACCCTACCCCCAAAATAAGGCTACCTCTGCTTTTATTTGCCTTCAAACAACCTCTCTCTAGCTCTAGAAATTACATGTTGGTTTACTTAGATAATTTAACAAAGAAGTCTGCATTTAACTCATCCAAAGTCTTAATGTTTTTCTACATTATGAAAGTTTTTATGCTGAAGTGAAAAGATCATTGAACTTGGAATCCAGTGGATCCCACCATCTAGCTGTGTGGCCTTTAACATCTCTAAATATGTCTTCTTATTTGCAAAGTGGAGATGGTAATGGAACATTGTGAGAATGATGCAAAATATAAACAAGCATTCAGTGAACTTGAGTTGAATCTGAATATCTCTGCCTCCTCTTCAGAATGAACAGCCCTCATCTGTTTGGTTCTCACAGGCTAGTGTCCTCGCCCTGTTGAAACGTTGCTGAAAGTTCTGGATCTTTTTCCATCCAACAAGGACTTCCAAAGCCCAGAGTTCAGATATGAACATGATTTTGAACCAGGGTAGGATCATTCCTCCATTAAATGATGAGTACATTACTGTGGGCCAGGAACTTAGACACTTTATTCATTAGAGGAAAACAAAAACAAAAACACTGAGTACCTACCAAGTATGTCACATGAATTTCCCCTAACACACTCACAACAATTCTGTAAAGTAGGTATTGCAACCCGCATTTTGCAGAGGGGAAATAGAGAATGTGGCCCCTATCCTAAAGGCATTCATAAGCCAGTTAGAAGAAAGTAAGATATGGTATATGAAAAGCTGCTAGAGGGGCGCCTGGGTGGCTCAGTCGTTAAGCGTCTGCCTTCGGCTCAGGTCATGATCCCAGAGTCCTGGGATCGAGCCCCAAGTTGGGCTCCCTGCTCAGTGGGAGGCCTGCTTCTCCCTCTCCCACTCCCCCTGCTTGTGTTCCCTCTCGCTGTGTCTCTCTCTGTCAAATAAATAAATAAAAGCTTAAAAAAAAAAAAAGAAAAGAAAAGCTGCCAGAAATACAAGATAAACTATAAGGGATGTTAAGAGGAGACCCAAGATGAATAGCCACATGATTGGTAAAGACAGGTGCTGCTTCCACCGCATAGAAGTCTTCCCCTCGCGGCGCCTGGGTGGCTCAGTCGTTAAGTGTCTGCCTTCGGCTCAGGTCATGATCCCAGGGTCCTGGGATCGAGCCCCGCATCGGGCTCTCTGCTCGGCGGGGAGCCTGCTTCTCCCTCTCCCACTCTGCCTGCTTGTGTTCCCTCTCTCACTGTCTCTCTCTGTCAAATAAATAAATAAAATCTTTAAAAAAAAAAAAAAAAGAAGTCTTCCCCTCAGTCCTTCCCTGTGAAATTTCTACTCCTTCAAGAATCAACGAAGCATCACCTCCCTGTGAAGCCTTCTCTGATTCTCCTAGGCAAACTTGGGTTCTTCTCCCTCTGTGTCACTTAGTCCTTGGTCCCTCCTATCCTTACATAGTGTCATTGTTGATATGCTTTTCTGTTTTCCCCAGAGAATGTGAACTTCTTGGGATCAGGCTGAACAGACTTAACTTCATCCAGAGCTTGATAATAAAAATTAGAGAAGACGGGAGAAGTTAGGAATGTGATTATGAATAAAAGCTCAGAAGTATGGGGCTCCTGGGTGGCTCAGTCTGTTATGCATCTGCCTTCGGCTCAGGTCATGATCCCAGGATCCTGGGATGGAATCTGGAGTCGGGCTCCCCACTCAGCCGGGAGCCTGCTTCTTCTGCGTGCCACTTCCTCTGCTTGTGCGCTCTCTCCCTCTCTCTCTCTCTCTTACTCTCTGTCAAATAAATAAATAAAATCTTAAAAGAGCATATTTGGTCAAGGGGTGGGTGGTTCTTGTAAGGTAATAATAGGGGTTATAGAACAAGTGGATTAAGAACCAAGGATTTGGACTTGATCCTGGAGTTATTAGGGAGTCATTGAAGGTTTCTGAGCAGAGGAATTATATGCTCTATTTTCATTTCAGAAAGAATAGTCTGGGTACAGAGTAGGTAATGTCTGAAAACGGGGCATTCCAAAGGAAAATATTGGTATGGTCCAGGTGAAAGACAATGAGAACCCCAAACCATCAGGTTGCCCATAGAAATGGAAACACTTTAAGACCTGGTTGGGGAAAGGGGTGGTACCTGGGTGGCTCAATCAGTTAAGCATCTGACTCTTGATCTCAGCTCAGGTCTTGATCTCAGGGTCATGAGTTCAAGCCCCACTTTAGGCTCCATGCTGGACATGGAGCCTACTTAAAAAAAAAGGGGGGGGGAGGTTGCGGAAAAAAGACCAGATGGGAGAACCAACAGGAATAGGTAATTTCAGAAGAAAAAAGAGTGGAAGACAACTGGGAAATTGGGAAAGTGATGAGACTACTGGCAAAATAGGAAAGCTGAGGAATGGTTTGTGGGAGGAAGAATATTTATGGTCTTAGATGTGCTGGGCTTGAAACAGAGGCAGGTGGAAAATTCTATTAGGATCCTAGGTAATGTCTTCTGGTTTATTTCCCATATTCTTTCTTCTGATGCCTAATGTTCTGATAGCCATGTTGACCATGGCAACATATTAAAGGCTCAGAATTTAACCACAGATGCTCTGTGGAATGGCCCTTTTCCCAGTCCAAGTAATCATGTTTAAAGAGGACTTTTGGAGATGGATTTGCCCAGGAGATGGTTCTAAGCAAAGACCTCCAGCAACACTGTTGAAGATAAGTAGGAGGCTGGTAACAATGAGGCAGGTCACAGAGGGCTCAAGTGTGATCTGAGTTCAAACCCCTGTTCCATCACTTCTCTCTTTGAAGACTCAGTGTTTTCCTAAAGGAAGAACAATGGGAGTAATATCACCCACCTTATAAACTTACAGTAAGCATTAAATGTAAAGTGTTAGCACAGTTCTCAGCATATAGAAAGTATTAGATAACATAACTATTAGCATTATTATTATTAATTATTATCATTGTCATTGTCGGCAGTTCACATGGCCATCCTCTGTAGACTGTGATCTCCTTGGAAGCAGGGGCCATCTTACTTATTTCTGTATCCTCAGCTCAGGGCATGGGACATACAAAATTTTTATTTGTTTGTTTAGAAACTGAGATTAGGGACGCCTGGGTGGCTCAGTCAGTTAAGCGTCTATTTGCCAAAACCAAGAAACCAACATTGGTATATCACGATTAACTAAATTCCAGATTTTATTTGGATTTTTTTAAAAATATTTTACTTTTGGGTGCCTGGGTGGCTCAGTTGGTTAAGCGACTGCCTTCGGCTCAGGTCATGATCCGGGAATCCTGGGATCGGGTCCCGCATTGGACTCCCTGCTCAGCAGGGAGTCTGCTTCTCCCTCTGGTCCTCCCCCCTCTCATGCTCTCTCTCTCTGTCTCATTCTCTCTCTCAAATAAATAAATAAGATCTTTTAAAAAAATTTATTTTTGGGGTACCTGGGTGGCTCAGTCGTTAAGCGTCTGCCTTCGGCTCAGGTCATGATCCCGGGATCCTGGGATTGAGCCCCATGTTGGGCCCCCTGCTCTGCGGGAAGCCTGCTTCTCCCTCTCCCACTCCCCCTGCTTGTGTTCCCTCTCTCACTGTCTCTCTCTCTGTCAAATAAATAAATAAAATCTTTAAAAATATATATTTTATTTTTAAGTAATCTCTACACTCAACGTGGGGCTTGAACTCATGACCCCAAGATCAAGAGTTGCATGCTCTACAAACTGAGCCAGCCAGCCCCCCCTCCCCACCTTTTTAAAAAGCTTATTTGGATTTGATCATTTTTCCACTGATGTCCTCTTTCTGTTCTGAAATTCAATCCAGGGTACCACACTGCTTTCATTGTCATCTCTCCCCTGTCTCCCCTGGTCTGAGGCAGTTTCTCAGTCTTTGTTTTTCATAACCTTGACAGTCTTGAGGAAAACAGGCCAGGTATCCAGTAAAATGTCCCACAACCTGGATTTGTCTGATGTTTTTCTTATGGTTGGATTGGGTTATGGATTTGTGGAAAGAAATTCATAGAGGTGAAGTGCTTCCCGTGTCATCATATCAGGGGGCACATGAATACCCTCTTGACATCTCTGGTGAGGTTAACTTTGATCACATGGTTAGTGTTTGCCAGATATCTTCCCTACGAAGTCACTATTTTTCCTTCCTGTACTTTATTCTTTTTATCCCCCCTCTCCCCCTTCTCCTGGAAAAACTACATCCTGGGGGCGCCTGGGTGGCTCAGTCATTAAGCATCTGCCTTTGGCTCAGGTCATGATCCCAAGGTCCTGGGATCGAGCCCCGCATCGGGCTCCCTGCTTGGTGGGAAGCCTCCTTCCCCCTCTCCTACTCCCCCTGCTTGTGTTCCCTCTCTCGTTTTGTCTCTCTCTGTGAAATAAATAAATAAAATCTTAAAAAAGAAAAAAGAAAAACTGCATCCTGTACTCTATTCTTTAGAAGCATGGTCACCAATTCTAGCCCAAGGCAGGAGAAGTATTAAGCTCTGTCTTCTGGAGGGCAGAGTATCTACATACATTGGAAGTCTCCTGGAAGGAAAATTTGTCTCCTCATCCTTATTTATTTACTTATCTATCTATCTATCTATCTATCTATCTATCTATCTATCTATCTATC